>NW_025784627.1:0-25802 GCF_021130785.1 Homalodisca vitripennis
AACCCAACCGTGAGTCATTATTTTAAAGTTGTTTAAGGGGGTTTAATTTTGCTCAGAGGTTTATCCTCTGTCATGCCAGGAAATTCCCGGGTGGGGAGATTAAATGTTAAAGGGGGTATAAAGACATCATTGGGGTTTAAATTTAGTCCAGATATTTTCTGGTCATGCAATGAATAAATTCCCGGGTGGGGGGGGTTAATGTTACAAGGGGTTAATGACACACCGTGGGGCCTATTTAAGAGGGTGTTGTGTCTCTGAACATAATAAAAAAACACTCTGTCCCTGTCTACTATTGAAACTTCACTAACTGCTCAGCCAACTCCCGACGTGGAGGGGGTTTTAGTCACTCGTAAACGTAAGTAATACAAGGTGAAGCTGGAACCCGCATGCAATCGCACTATATTTATAGTTATGAAAAATATAAAACACCTAAAAGTAACGACGAAGAATATACTGTCATTTTTTAGCATTTATCATCACAGGCTTACGGAAATCGTTAAACGATAGTAAGCTGCCGAACCTTTTTTTTAGATCCTCTAAATAGCTAGTTAACAAAAAATATACATTTAAGCAAGGGCTAACGGTTCGGCGCCAATATCCGACGCCTAGAAAATGTAAGTTTTTATGTGAAATTTTCAACATAATCACGTTTTACGGCTAAACCATGGAAGATAGAGTAAAAAGTCACTTGACTTTTTTTGTAGAACCCACATTGTTTCGTATTAAAATAGCGATTTTTATTCTAAAACACCCCTAACTTTCAAAGGTTCCGCTAACACAGAGCCCAGAAATCAATATATCACGTAAAACGTAAAAAATATCGATACATTAAAACGCGTTATGCGGCCAAACCGTTGATGAAAGGGCAAAATGTTTACTGAACCTTTTTTGTAGATCACGCGATTTACTAAATCCCATTGAAAATTTGTTTTGAGCTACGACCACCCGTTTAGTGCCCGCTATCGAGTCCCGAAATGTAAATTTTTTAGGCAAAAAGTTACAAGATATTTTTAATGTAATCGCGTTTTGCGGCCAAACCTATTGAGATAGAGCAAAAGATTCACTAGACCTTTTTTGTAGTTCACACCACCTCATACCTGACGCATGAATTTTTCGTCATATCGGAAGCTATCTCCAACGGTTTCGTCCGCAATCGGGCTTCAAGTGGAAGCCTGCAAGGCCAAAACAGGGGTCACCTTCGCGAATTTTTTTTGAGGGGTTCAAAAGTAAAAAATTCCCGGTTTTCAGACTTTTCCCCGGTGGTTTTGAAGACTCCAGCTACGTGTGTGGTTCAAAATTTGGTGTTTCCAGCACTTCTAGAAGTTGGTTTAGAATTTGTATCACCTATCAGTGAGTGTGTCAGTCAGTCAGTTACACATGCGGCTGTATATATATTATAGGACTTCGCTCTTCGGCTCGCTGGGGGCTAACGCCCCCAGGCCCCCAAAGTAAACGCTTGCAAATTCGGGGATACAGCCGTAATCGGTGAATGGTGAAGTCCGGACATAAATTGAAATGACAAGGGATTTAATAATTGACCTTTTTCATAGTATTTTTTCCGGATTCGTAAAAACTTTTGCCTTTGAGGGCATTTTGCGGTATAAACCGTTAGAGATACGACCAAAAAGTGACTAGGACCTTTCTTGTTGGAAATTTAATTTTGTCTTTCCGATTGTGCCCTCATATCTGAATCAACGACCTATGGTTTAGCCAAGAAATGATCTCGGGAGAAATGTCAGCACCGGGCCAGCCATATCTTGAATTGTTTTAGTATAAACAGAATAAAAACCGACCTCCAAGCAGTATTTTAAGTCGAACAGGGGGTTTAACATCACCCAGGAGGCTATCTAGTCAAGGCGAGAAATTCCCTGGGTGGGTGATTAATGTTAAGGAGGTTAATGACCATAAGAGGGGGTTTAATTTCCGTCAGGATATTGTCCTGTCATATGAACAAATTTCCACAGGGGGGGTTAACGTTACCGGGGGGATAAGTCTCCAGAGGGTTTATCTGAGGTCATCGACCAGAATCTTCCCAGGGGGGGGTTAAAGAGATTTGTGGACTGGTAAAATTCGGACATGAGGTCATGGCAGGAAATTCCACTGGGGAGGGTTTAATGTTACCAGGGGGTTTAACACATCAGGGGGGTTGAATGTACAGGAGGTTATCAGGTCATACCAGGAAATCCCCGGGGGGGGGGGTTAATATTACCGGGGGTTAATGACACACTTGGGCCTTTTTTAGAGGGTATTGTGTCCCTGTGAAGCATAATAAATATTCCTCTGTCCCTATCTACTATTGCCGCTTAGCTAACGGCTTCAGCCAACTCCCGAAGTCACTGAACCTTTTTCTGTGAGATCACGTGATTTCCTAAATCCCGTTTAAAATTTGTTTTGAGTATACGACCAACCGTTTAGGCCGCCTATCAAGCCCGGAATGTAACTTTTTAGGGCAAAAATGTCCAATAATTTCACCTTAACTCGCGTTTTTGAGCGGTCAAACTAAGGGAAAAAAAATATAGTAAAAAGTCACTCGGACCCTTTTTTGTAGGTCATCTTAATTCCTAAAATAGAACGTTAAGTCTTATTTTGACCTCCGACCAATGGTTTCGCCGCTATCGACCCCAAAAACAAAAGTTTTTTTCGGCCGTAAAAGTTACCACAAAAATGTACATAAAATCACGTTTTTTCGGCCAAACCAATCGAGATAGGGCAAAAGATTACGTGGAACCTTTTTCTGTAGATCGCGCAATTTGCTAATTTGGAATTGGGATCCAATCAGATTTGAGCTACGACCAACGGTTCGGCCGCCTATCGGGCTTGAAACATTATTTTTATCGAAAAAATCTCTGGAATTTCAAATGTTCGAGCGTCTTTGTCGCTTAACCATGGAAGATAGAGCAAAAAGTCCATTAGACCTTTTTTGTAGTTTCACTTCATCTCCTTGACCATGAATGTGTTTTCCGTCATATCCGGAGCTAGCTCCAACAGTTTTCGCCCGCTATCGGGATTCTATACAAAAAATGCCCTGCTGCACGGGGTGAAGAAATGCGGTGCGGCGGCGGTGGGGGTGGCGCGATTTTTTTGGGAATTTTTTTGAGGGTTTTTTTTTGTTTGTGTTTTCTGAAAATGGATAGAAGAAAATTTCTCAAACTTTTTCGGGATTTTCCTGGTGGTTTCACACGTGGGAAAGCTATTCTGTGTACCAAATTTCAAGTCTCTAACTCATCTGGAAGTTAGGTTTAGAATTAGTATACGTGAGTGAGTGAGTCAGTCAGTCAGTCAGTTACACATGCGGTTGTAATATATATTAGACTCGCCTTCGGCTCGCTGGGGGCTATACGCCCCCAGGCCCGCCATTTTAGTTGTTGGCTTGCAAATTCGGGAGATAAGCGGTTAAAAATTTACGCTTGCATATTCGATGATAAGAGGGGATTTGATGATTGTTTAAAAATTTGGACATTGAGGGCAAAGCCAGGAAATTCCTGGGGGGGTTTTAATGTTACGGGGGTTAAGCATTCGGTGGGGTTATTGGTCATACAGGAACTTCAAGGGGGGTTAAGAGATTCGGTTGATTGGTTGAATTCAGACGTGAAGTTTCCAAATGTTTTACTGCTCTATCCGATTCTCGAGAGAATCGTACGGGGTTCATAAATGCTTCGCTACACGCTCAGGCAAAATTGATGTGTGGGCGTGTATAATATTTATCATATTGATGTGGTAGAAGATGTTTTAAGTTATGTGTTTGTGAAATTTGGAGACCAAGAATGAATTTGGTTTTAACCAAAAGTCAGAGGACGTATGTGTATACCAATAGTTTAGATTTTCCCGGATTTACCCAAACTTTTGACTTTTGAGAGCTTTTTGCGGCTATAACCGTTAGAAGATAAACGTGAAAAAGTGATTGGACCTTTCTTGTACGGAAATTTAAATTTTTATCTTTCGATTCCGTCATTAGATTTTAGCTGCGAGCTTTGGTTTAGCCAGGAATAAGCTCGGGAGAAAAGTCCTGCAACTGGGTCAGCTATCTTGAATATTTGGTTTAGTATAAACCAATAATAAAAACCGGACCTTAAGGCAGTAAATTCTTAAGTGGAACAGGGGGTATTAATATCACCAGGAGACTATCTAGTCAAGACGAGAAATTCCCGGGGGGGGGGGGGTGGAATTAATGTTAAGGGGGTTAAGAACATCAGGGTGTTTTAATTTCGTCAGGATATTGTCTTGGTCATATGAACACAATTCCGCAGGGGGGGGGGTTAATGTTTACAAGGGGTTTAATGACACAACCTGGGCCTATTTTAGAGGGGTGTTGTGCCTGTGAACAATAGAAAAAAAAACACTTTGTCCCCTAATCTACTATTGAAGCTTGTCAAACTAAAGCCTCAGCCAACTCCCGACGTGGAGGGGGGGTTTTAAAGTCAGCTCGTTAACGTATTAATACGAAGGTCCAATCTGGAACTCAGCACGAATCGCTAACTAATTATCAGTTGCAACAGATTTAAATTTTAAAACTCCCTAAAATTGACGACAACAGAATTTGCCTTTTAGAGCAATTTTACCAGGCTTACGGAAAGAATAAAACGGAAAACCGAACCGAAAGCATACTGGAATCCTTTTTTGATTGAATTTTATCAAATAGCACAGCTAAGTTAATAAAAAGTTTTTTACATTTAATAAGCTACGGTCAACGGTTCGGCCACTATCGAATCGCCCCGAAATGTAAGTTTTTTAAAGTGAAATTATTCGAGTTTTATCGACATAAGACTCACGTTTTTAACGGGGGCTAAACCATAGTGGAAGATAGAGTAGAAAGCTCACTGGAACTTTTTGTGTACACGCGGCATTTATTTTTGTTATTTAAATCAAATTTTTATTCTGGCCTAGAACTTAAGATTTTGGTCTGGCAAATCAGAGCCACAGAAAACAAAATATCACGTAAAAACTCGAACTTAAAAAATCTAAAACATTTAAAACGCGTGATGCTGGGCCAAACCATTGAGGGTCAGGGCAAAAAAGTTACATGAACGCTTTTATGTTAGATTCACGGCCCATTTTACCTAAATCCCCATTGGACACAATTTGTTTTGAGCTAACGACCAACCGTTTTAGCCGCTAATCGAGCACGAAAGGTAAAATTTTTTTTGGGCGAAAAATTTTCAAAATATTTTAATCTAATTCGCTGCGTTTTGCGGCCAAACCGATGGGAGATATAGCAAAAAGTCACTTTACTGGAACCTTTTTTTGTAGTTCAACGTTCATTCCTGATTATGAATCTGGTTTGCGTTCAGGACATCCGATAGCTATCTCCAAATGACTACGTTTCGCCCGCTATCGGGCTTCAAAGGAAATGCCTAGCAATGGGTGAAAAACAGGTTCAGTCCGTTCGGGACATTTTTTTGCATAAGTCCGGATTCTCGCTAAAAAATCACAACCGTATACACCAAAGAAAATCCTTAGACATATTTACCAGACGACTTTTTCCCGGAGGTTTTGAAGATACGTGGAAAAGCGACGTTGCGTGCAAAAGAGAGATTTCACGTTCTCCAGCACTTCATCTAGACTAGTATGTTTAGGAAATTAGTTCATTTACCTTATGAGTGCAGTCAGTGAGTCAGTTTACACATGCAGGCTGTATAATGAAATGATTATATGGACGAACTACGCCTTCGCGGCCTCGTCTGGGGGCTACTGCACACCCTCAGGCCCCGCCATGAATGTACGCATTGCATCATCATTCGGGGATATGACGGCCGGTTTAATATTTTACGCTTGCATATATATTCGAAGACGTAAGAGTGTGATTTTGATGATTGTTTTTAATAATTTGGACCATGAGGTTCAAAGCCCACGGACAAATTCTCATGGATGGGGTTTTAATGTTAACCAGGGGTTAAGACATCGGGGGGTTGATCATTTGGTTTTCCAATACCAGGAACCTTCCCAAGGGGGGGTTTAAGAGATTTGGTGATTGTTAAAATTTCGTAAGTAATGAGGTTCTCATGGTTCCCTGCTCTATAATCCGGATTCCGAGAATCGTACGGGTCAATATCGCTTTCGCTAAACGCTGCTAGCCCAATTGATAATGTGGTGTATTAATAAATAACAATCAATTATGACATCGCAGATACAGTTAAGTTATGTGTTCGCGAAATTAGAAAGACAAGAAGAAATTTGATGGTAACTAAAAGTCAGCGTATATCATGGAGTTGTTAAGTTTCCCGGGATTCACCCAAAACCTTTTGACTTTTGAGAGGCGTTTTAACGGCTTAAAACCGAGTTAGAGATACGCGAGAAAAAAAATAAAATAAACCAAAAAGTGACTGGACCTTTTTTTCGTTTTTTTTTTTTTTTCCTTTTTTCCGTTTTTTTTATTTTTATTCTTCCCCTGTCCGGAACCGAAATTTTAATTTTTATCCTTTCGATTTCCGTCGTCAGAATTTTTAGCGCTGCGAACTTTGGATTTAGCCAGGAATGAGGGAAAAACTCGGAAGAAAAGGTTTTGCACAAGTCCAAGCGTATCGTGAAATTGTTTATTATAAACGTAATATAAATAACCAGACCTTAAAAGGCAGTATTTTAAGTTGAACAGTTTGGGTTTTAAATATCATCAGGGAGATTATCTAGTCAAGCCAGGGAAATTCCCTGGGGGGGGGGTTTAACCACATCAGTGGGGTTTAATTTATTCAGGAGGTTATCTGGTCCATCACCAGGAAATCCCCCGGGAGGGGGGGTTGTTACCCGGGGGTTAATTACAACAGATTCAGCCTGAAATTTATTTGATGGGTGTTGTGTCTGTGAAACATCAATAAAAAAACAACTCTGTCCCTATCTACTATTGACAGCTTCAACTAGACGCTTCAGTCCAACTTATTATGATGGGGGTTGTATTCACTCGTTTAACCTAGCAAAGCCTGAATCCTGAATTGAATTACACAAATATTAGTCACATATAGGCCCTAAATATATATTTAAACAAAAAAACTCCAAAAAATTTCCAATTCACGACAAATATTTTTGGCTATTTATTCGCGTTTTTCAGCGCTTATTAAAAGTACATACAGCAAAAAGTTAACTGGACTTTTTTTGTAGAACCATAAACGCACGTATGTTTAACTAAAACTTATTAAGTCGTCGTATTGTTTGAGCTACGACCAACCGTTTTTAAGCCGCTATCAAGCCCGGAATGGTAAATTTTGTAGGCCGAAAATTTCAAATATATTTTCACTTAATCGCGTTTTGCGGTCAAACTAATGGAGGTATAGTAAAAAGTCCACTCAACCCTTTTTGTAGATCATATTAATGTTCCTAAAATCTAACCTAGTTGTTTAATTTTGACTTCCGACCAATGGTTTTGCCGCTATCGACAACCAAAAACAAAATGTTCACGTAAATATAACAAATAAATTGCACATCAACCACGTTTTTCGGCCAAACCAATTGCAGATAGGCAAAAAGATACTCGGACCTTTTTTCTGTAGAAATCACATAATCTTGCTAATTTGATGGGTCAATCAGATTTTGAGCTACAACCTACCTGTTCGGGCCGCTATCGGGCTCGAAACTTTATTTTAAGCGAAAAAAAATCTCTGGAATGTCAGAATGTTTTCCGAGCGTTTTTGTCGCTTAAACCATGGAAGATAGAGGCAAAAAGTCACTAGACCTTTTTTGTAGTTCATTTCATCTCCTGATTTAATGAATTTTTTCGTCAGATCCGAGCTAGCTCTAACGGTTCGCCCGCTATTCCGGGCTTACAAAAAAATGCCCTGCAAGGGTGAAAAATGTGCAAGTGCCAAATTTTCTCGAATTTTTTTGAGGGGTTCTAGAAGTAAAAAAGTCCGGTTTTCAGACTTTTCCTCCGGGTCAATATTGTAGAAAGGTACCTGCGTGCCAAATTTCAAGTTTCCAGCACTTCTAGAAGTATGTTAGAATTATGTAATCTATATGTCAGTCAGTGAAGTGGAGTGAGTCAGTTACACATGCGGCTTGTATATAATATAGGACTTGCGCCCATCTCGGCTCGCTGGGGGCTACGCCCCCAGAGCCCCCACAAGTGGATGCTTAAAAATTTGGGGATTAGATGGATTTGGTGATTGGTTTAAATTCGGACATAAGGTTTCTCATGTTCCCTGCGTCTAAATTATCCCGATTCCAGAGAATCGTACGGGTCATATCGCTTCGCTAACGCTCAGCCCCTAATTGAAGAATGTGGTGTATAATAATCAATCAATAGAACCATCGTAGAACAGTAATTTATGTGTTTCGCGAAAATTAGAAGACAAGAAGAAATTTGATGGTAGACTAAAGTCAGACGTTATATCATAAATGTTTAATTTTCCGGATTCATTCCACCCCAAACTTTTGGAGACTTTGAGAGCGTTTTACGGCTTAACCGTTAGAGATAACGACAAAAAAGTTTGACTGGACCTTTCTTGTCGGAAAAGTTTAAATTTTGTTTTTCGTCTTGTGCCCTCAGATTATGAGTCTACACCGACCTATGTGTTTAGTCGGTTACACTACCGCTTTGGAAATAAATGTCTGGCACTGGTGGGGAAAAGTGAGCGATTTGGTGATTGGTAAAATTTGGACATCGAGGTTCATGCCAGGAAAAAATTCCCAGTGGGGGGGGGGGTTTAAATGTTCACCCGGGGGGTTAATATTTCAGTGAGGGTTACATTGTACTCAGCGAGCTTATCATGGTCATAACCCAGGAAATCCCGGGGGGTTAATGTTACCGGGGGGGTTAACACATACAGTGAGGGTTTAATGTACCTCAGGAGGTTTATCTGGTCATAGTCACTACCAGCGAAAATCCCCCGGGGGGGGGTTAATGTTACCGGGGGTTAAATTGAACAACACTTGGACTTATTTTAGAGGGTGTTGTGTCCTGTGAACATAATACAAATATCACTCTGATCCCTATCTAACTATTGTACCGGCTTAGGCGCAACGCTCAGCCCAATGTTATAATGTGGGTGATTGAGTATTCACTATTGTTAACCTACGCAACAGCAAGTGGCAAACTGAAATCTGGAACGAATTTACACAAAATATTAGGTCAACATATTGGGTTTAAAAACTCCCAAAAAATTGGCCAATCCACGACAAATATTTTTTGCTATTTATAGCGTTTTTCGGGCTTATTGACAGGACATGCAAAACAAAAAGGTACACTGACCTTTATTTTGTAGAATCCCCATCAATTTTTTTTTTTTAGGTCAATAAAACATTTTTGTACAATTTAAGCTAAGAACTATTTGATCTTGGCCGCTATCGGACCTCTAAAACAAAAATTCTTAAATATACAAATTAAGAAATAAGTTTACATTTATATAGCCGAACCAATGGAGATAGAGCAAAAAGTTACTAAGGAAACCTTTTTTTTGTGAGATCGCGTTTTTTAATTTAGTGTTAAAAAAAAATTCAAATATTTATTTCTTTGTGCTAAAGTTTAGAATTTTGAGCCTGCAATAAAGCCCAGAAACAACACAAATTTCACGTAAAACTGAAAAAATCGATAACTCTTAAAACGGTCGGTAATGCGGTCCAAACCGTTGAATGATAGGAGCAAAATTTACAAAACCTTTTTTGTAGATCACGCCGGATTTGCTAAATCCCCATTGAAAAATTATGTTTTGAGCTACGACCAACCGTTTAGCCGCCTATCGAGCCCTGAAAGTGTAAATTTTTGGGCGAAACAAATTATCAAAATATTTTAATGTAATCGAGCGTTATTGTCGGCCGAACCGATGGAAGTTAAGAGCCAAAAAAGTTCCACTGGGACCTTTTTTTGTTAGTTCACTTCATTCCTGATTATGAATTTTTCGTCCAGATCGAAGCTAGCTCCAACGGTTCGCCGCCACGCTATATCGGGCTTACAAAGGGAAATGCTGGCAAGGTCCAAGAATCAGGGGTCACTTTCGCGAATTTATTTTTGAGGGGTTCAAAAGTAAAAAATTCTCGGTTTTCAGACTTTTCCCGGTGGTTGTAGATAGGACTTGGAAAGCTACGTGATGTGGTGCAAAATTTGGTGTTTCCCAGCACTTCTATCGGAAGTTGGGTTTAGAATTTGTATACCCATGAGTGATTTCAAGTCATGGTTCAGTCAGCTCAGTCAGTACAGTCAGTTCAGTTACATAATGCGGCCTGGTATATATAATAGGAACCTCGCCTTCGGCTTCGCTGGGGGCGTAACGCCCCCCAGGCCCCCAAAGTAAGTGCCGTTAAATTCGGGGATAAGATTGATTTGGTGATAGGTAAAAATTCCGGACATGATGTCCATGCCAGGATATTACCCAGGGAGGGGTGGTGGTTAACGGTTTTTTTTTTTTTTGCGCCCTGAGGTGATAAGACGTCAGGAGGGTTTTATCTGGGTCATTACCATGGAGAAACTTCCCAGGTGGGGGTTAAGAGATTTTGGTTATTGGTAAAATTCGGACATGAGTTCATGCCAGGAAATTCCCTAGGGGGGTTATCGTTACTGGGGGATAAGACACCAAGGGGTTGTCTGGTCTTACGCAGGAACTTCCCAGGGGGGGTTAATAGATTTGTTATTGGTAAAATTCGGACATGAGGTCATGCCAGGAAATTCCCGGGGGGGGTTAATGTTACCCGGGGGGTTAACACTTCAGGGTGTTTAATGTACTCAGGAGGTTATCTGGTCATACTAGGCAATCCCAGGGGGGGGTTAATGTTAGCGGGTTAATGACACACCCCAGGCCCCCTTTTGGAGTGTTGGTCAAATTTGGGGATAAGCGGAATTCGGAATAGTATTAGACCTATTTTTTTGAATTTTCCAATATTTATCAAAGTTTTGAATTTAAGGCCATTTTGGTGTGGCTTAACCGTTAGAGATAACGACAAAAAGTGACTGGACCTTTCTTGTCGGAAATTTAATTTTGTCTGCTTTTTGTCGATTGTGTCGTCAGATTTGATCTACGACCTATGGTTTAGTCGGTACAAACGCTTGGGCAATAAAAGTCTGCACTGGTCAGCTATGGTGTAAACAGATTTAGAGTGTAAATAAAATAATAACTACCTTTATCAGATTATTAAGTTAAACAGGGGGTTTAATTTAATCCAGGAGTTCATCAACCAGGAAATTCCCGGGAGGGGGATTAATGTTCTCGGGGATTATAAGAACGCGTGGTACTTTTCTGGAAATGTGTGTCCTGGGCCCACGAGGATATGTGTACAGTAATTTTGATCAAAATAAAACGTTGATCAGGGGATTTAAATTACTTCGGAAATCATAATTCCATACCTTAGTGTTGAATAAGGAAATCACTATTTCATTAAATTAATTAAAAAGCACTCTGTCCCTATTATAATATTGAAGCTTCACTAACGCTCAGCCAACTCCCGATGTGGAGGGGGGGATATAGTCACTCGTTTAACGTAGTAAATACAAGGTCAATCTGGAACCAGCATGAATCGCACTAATTATAGTTGCAAAATTTAAAACACCTAAAATTGACGACAAAGAATTAGCCATTTATAGCATTTATGAGGCTTACGGAAAGATAAACGACAGAAAGCTGATGAACCTTTTATTTAGATCCTATGAATAGCTAATTATAAAACATTATACATTTAAGCTAGGGCCAACGGTTTTCGCCCAATATCGAGCCCGAAAAGTAAGTTTTTTAAGTGAAATTTTTACAACATAATCACGTTTTAAACGGCTACACCATGGAAGATAGAGTAAAAAGTCACTGGACATATTTTGTGTAGACCGCATTATTTAGTATTAAAATAAAATTTTTAATTTGGACTAAAACTAAGGTTTTGTCTACAATCTAGCCCAGTAAAACAAAATCTCACGGAAAACTTAAAAAATCAATACTTTAAAACACGTGTTGCGGCCAACCATTGGGTATAAGGCAAAAATGTCACTGGAACGTTTTTTTGTAGACCGCGCTGTTTTCTAAATCCCACATGAAAATGTTTTTTTTTAGCTACGACCAACCGTT
Source organism: Homalodisca vitripennis (assembly GCF_021130785.1). Lineage (NCBI taxonomy): Eukaryota > Metazoa > Arthropoda > Insecta > Hemiptera > Cicadellidae > Homalodisca > Homalodisca vitripennis. Next base: position 11,970 of record NW_025784627.1, read on the forward strand.
TAGCCGCTATTGAGCCCAAAAGGTAAATTTTTAGGCGAAAATTTCAAAATATTTTTAACTTAGTCGCATTTTGCGGCCAAACTAATGGAGATAGAGTAAAAAAGTCACTAGAAGTTTTTTGTAGAATCACTTCATTTCCTATATCTAACCTTTCTATTTATTTTTGCCCTCCGACCAATGGTTTTCGCCGCTATCGACCTCAAAAACAAACTTTTCACGTAAATATTACAAAAAAAATTGCACATAATCACGTTTTTTCGGCCAAACCAATGGAGATAGGGCAAAAAGTCACTGAACCTTTTCTGTAGATCGTGCGATTTGCTAATTTGATGGGTCAATCAGATTTGAGCTACGACCAACGTTTCGGCCGCTATCAGGCTCGAAACATTATTTTTATCAAAAAAATCTCTGGAATGTCAAATATTCAAGCGTTTTGTCGCTTAACCATGGAAGACACAGCAAAAAGTCACTGGACCTATTTTGTAGTTTACTTCATTTCCTGACCATGAATTTTTCGTCAGATCCGAGCTAGCTTCAACGGTTCGCCTGCTATCGGGCTTACAAAAAAAGGCCTGCAAGGGCGATAAAAAATGCGTGTTTTTTGGGGAATTTTTTTGAGGGGCTTAAAACTAAAAAATTCCCGGTTTTCAGACTTTTCCTCCGGGTTACACGGGCAAAAGGTACCTGCGGTGCAAAATTTCAAGTTTCCAGCACTTCTAGAAGTATGTTAGAATTTGTATCTTATATCAGTGAGTCAGTCAGTCAGTCAGTTTCACATGCGGCTGTATAGTATATTAGATATATATATATATATATATTAATTAGCCACCAATTTATAGTTAACAGCTGTATTCCAGGAACTAAGACGGCAGATAATAAATGTAATTGTGACAATGTTTTTTAACCCTGTTTTATCTTAACGAGAAGTTTGAAAATAAATTTGACAACGACTGTGTACAGATCCTGCAACCTTATCGAACTGGAGTCATTATTTAGTAAATCTAATGTTTATATATATGTTTTTTTATGTTTAAATTTTGACCTATTAATAAAATTAATTTTTTATTTTTGCAGGCCAATATATAGATTTTAGTACACCCATTTACGAATCGTTAAAAGCAAAATGTAAATTAATTTGATACGTTCCAAAACTATGGGGACACTGGAAATATATAATTAGGAGAAATGTTTTCTATTTTTCTGTACAGAAGCGCTAATAAAACGGACGTGCCTCATATAAAAAATACAATCCACGTTAAATCATGATTTGTAACGTCTTTTTCATAATTAAGAAAACTAATGTTTAGTGTTTTAATATGGGTAGTAATATTGCTAAAATATAAGGAAATATACATACGTTATGGTGGTATTTAGTCACGCACAAATTGTAGACAAGCGAGTGGAGTTCAAATTTCAGCGAACGACCGATAGGAAGCGCCGTGTCAGGGGAGATCCTATAAATCAGGGTCGAGGGGGGTTTTGAGAAGGAGACGCTGTGATGTGGTCCAAACGGATAGTTATTCAGACACTGATTTTAATTCATTTAATATATGTTACTTTAAAATCACTAGACATGGTTGGGGGTTTTTGTGTTGTATTAATGTGTAAGGCAGTAATTATTTAAATCTGTATCACCCTAACTAAATTTTCAAATTAGTTAATTTCAGTTTTAGTTAGTCCATCAGCATTTATATTTAATCAATCAGTATTGTAAAAGTTAGCTGCCATAGTAGGATAGACATGTCTGATTTTAATCTGGGATATTATTAGAAATATTAATAACCGAATGAAATTAATCGCTTTCAGTATTTCAAACCAACCGTTTATAATTAACTGAAATACACGAAAGTTTGGATTAATGGGCCCAACACTTTTTCCTTGGACGTGCTGGAAAATAAATTAAAAGTCTCATGATAACTAAACTTTTTATATAACATAGTGTACAAGTTTCTAAGTGATGATCAAGTCAGATATATTTTTATTTTACATAACACAGTATTTGGGATACTTACACTAATAGCATACTAAAACTTAATACGTACACTGCTCAGCATATTTGGGCACGTAGGACCGGGAAACACGTACGACTGTTGCAACAATGGGATAATAGCATTGTAGTAGATAGAGAACTGCACTGAACCTTACACATTGTACCTTACACATTGATAAGGTATTCTAAATTATTGATCTTCCTGCTTTGTCACATATTTTAGAGGACAAAGTTGCCGCCCTAAATTGGAACATTAAAAAAAGTTAGGTAAATGTTCTTTATTACAGTTTGTGTATATAATTGTTTATAATCGATTGTATTTTATCACGAATAAAAATTTTTTAATTTAAATACATCATAAAATAAATAACTATTACAAAAACAAGATTTTGAATATGTTGTAATATTAAGAGAAAACCATTTTTATCCATGAGTTAATATTAGATTGGATATTATCTTGAATAAAACATTTGTAATTTGAAAAACATCATGAAAGAAATAATCATTATATAGTGAAGATTTTTAAATATATTTTGTAATATTAAAGAAAACCCCAGTTTAACTTATGATTTAATTAAATATAGCAGCTACGCACGGCTTCCTCAGCAAATTCATAGCATTTAAACAATTACACTAGCACTTCTGATTCGAGTGAATTAAGTTATATTTCCGATGGTAAATTTTCAGTTTGCTTTGTTGCCACGACCCAAGAATATCATAAAAAGATTTATAATTTGTGAGCATTTTATTTTCCTCCGGTCTTAATGTTTTTGTTCCGTAACTGATTTGATCTGTGTCTAATGAAGAAATATTTACGATAGACTTACAAATTACTACATAATAATAATAATAACATATAATAATGCTGTTATGGAGGTAAAAATTTTTTAAAGAAGTCGTTTTTTATCAGTATTGTATACCTCATCAACGAGAAACGGCTGTGATGTTCTTTCGACGACGATTTTCTGTTATAAAATTTGCATTTAGTGGCTCGTGTTTTGTGATTCCACTTACTATAATCACAGACTCTCTACGTTTGCTTCTTTCTACAAATTTTACTCACGGAGCGAATTGTTTGTTGAAATAATGCTAATACAACAATCCCTTCGTTCTGTGTTCTTTTAGCTACTCTAAATATGTATGCCATCTCACAATGTCTAAGGGAAACAAAATTAAATATCTTACATGTCAAAATTGTAAGTTATTTTTAGTAAAATCCGGAAGTGTATATTTATTGGTTTGCCTTTTTTACCAAAGAATGTTGAAATAAGAAAGTGTTTTTACTTTTCTTCACTCTATAAATGTAAACAAATAAATAAATTTGTTTAAATAAATTTACAATTATGGTCGTGCTGTTTAACATCATGTTTGCATATAGCAGTTACATTTAATAATGCTCTTAAATTCATATTACACAACTTTAGAGACCAAGATGGGATCTTTTGCTGCTTTAAAGGCCATTGGGGCGTTGCCCGAGGGATTGGTGGAAATGAAAAAATAGGCCTATGTTTATCCCAGAGACCCTAAAGATGTCCATGTAAAAATGCCAGTACAATCCCTTAAACATTATACGCATGGAAACAAAACAAAGAAACAAAGGCACTTTCGCATTTATAATATTAATATGATTAGGATTGGGATGATTTTTCTTACAAAATATTTTTCCTTTGACTGTCACCCAAATTTTGTAAGATTACTTTAGTTTTTTTAATTATTTTTAAGTACCGTACTGATCCTATTTGTAAAATTTGTAAAACATTTTAATAATATGTAATCATGACCTATAAATATGAAATTATCTCTAATCAGTGTTTAAGACTTACACAGATTTTATATGGTGAAAACACACATTGTATCCAATTCATTATAAGTTAAACAGGAACAATAACCTTATTTTAAACTGTATAATACGAGCTATTATATAGATTATGTAGTATGTTCAAATAATGAAAATAGAAATATTTAGAGGCTATGCATTTATATATAAATACTTAAGATGCATAAACATAATCTAAATGCAAAATACTCAGAATCTAAAACACATTTAATTCCATGCATGATCGTAGGTGCCCTATAGTTTTGTATGAGCGGGGGATCAGGCTGTATTTAAGATGACATAAATCTCCTCCCAGTCTCTTTCTATTGCCTGCCTTTTATAAATGCGTTTTAGAAGGTATAAAATATACCACGATTTTCACAAATCAATCCATCAATGGATTGATCTAAAAGTAAACGTTCGGAAAATTTAAAGTAATTTATGATCAATTCTATAAATAACTTAATTGATATCTTGATTTTAAAACTTTGACCTCAAATCAATCTTAAAAATACACATTTATAATTGAAGCATTCCAGATTGTTGTTACCACAGTTAAGTCACTGTGTTACACACACTCACACTTATTGAGGTCTTTAAATTAAGGAAACACATTTAATATATTTTGTGTTATTGGCCTTTAAATAATGGTAATCTGTTTTATAATGAATTACAAATATAAATTAGTTAAAATTATTTTTACCAAATGTTTTAAAAGACTTAATGTCATTTAGCGTAAACACAAAATCGATTTAATTAACAAAACTATATTTAAAGTGGTAGGTGAAGTGCAACAAACCTTTCTAACATACATACATCATATGTGTGATTTGATATTCACTGCAAATCTCCTATTTACTCTTCGAGACATCTCAGCTCAGTGGTTTGGAAGAAAAACGTATCGTAAACATTTTTCAGTAAGATCTATTTCTTTCCTTGCTCTGTCTTTCTGAAGCATGGGTTGACTATTTATTTTATACACAGGTTATTTTAGATTTAAAGAATGGATTTTTTTTCATATTGAAACTGAATATGCGCTTGTACAGATATCAAGTACTATAATTTAATTGTAGTTTGTTCAATATTAACCAGTGTATGGAACATTAACGTAGTTTTAAATCTAAAACTAAACAGCATAAATAAAAAAATCCATATTATTATATTTGATTTTTATTATTTACTTTTTTTAATACAACTTCTATAAAAAATTACCACGAAAATTTTTTTATAATTCAAAAAAATGTTCGTTATGCGTGTCCTTCTGGATTGGATGTATTGAAAACAGCAACTTAATATAATATATTGCTTGGAATAACTCAATAATGACAAATTACGAGTGCCGATTCAAGTTTTTTCACATAAACGTTTTAAAGGTTTAATACAAAATAAAAAAGTAATAACTGCTTAGATATTTTGGTATCATGCTACATTTATACATATTTTTTACGTATCTACTCTTGAAAAGAAATGATTAGTCCTGTCCATCCCTGTACAATCTATATGTAATGAATTAAAGAGAAATTTATAAAAAGCAACATATTTAAAATATGTATACAATATTCCATTTAATCTAAATTGAGGGAAGGATTTAATTTGCAGTGAGTGAGGATCATAGATTTTAATTCTTGTGAATATTATAAATTTTGAATTACCTAGATGTTTAATATTAAATATTAATATACATAAATATAAATATACTAAATATAAATATAAGATAAATATACATAAGTTAATGTCTTATTAAATTATACTGGAAATAAATGCTATGATTTAAAATTGGGCAAAAAATACAGAACCAGTTGTGCTAGTAACCACAGTGCTGAGTAAGGAAACTGTGTAGATATAATTACTCTGATTTAAAAATTAGGAGCATTACACAGTGGAGCATAAACCCCTTCTGATCATTCACTGGTGCAAATACATGTTTAGAGCTACGTAAAAATGTAGTTAGTCTAACTAGTTTGTTCGTAACAGACAAAACTTGACCTCCTCACATTGGTGCTAATGGTGTAACTGTCAGTTTTACCTAACATTTTCGGTATAGTTAAAATTAAAAAGCCTGATATATTCCAAAGCAAAACATTATTGTAGACTAGCAGTAACCTACGGATTCGCGCGTAGTTTCGTAATGAAAAACAGGAACAGCATGCGCATAATCTTTTTAAAACTAGATTCAAAACCCTCTAGAGATAAGTAATAATTACTAAAAGGTATTTTTATATCACCATCCATTTAAATATTTGAGTTTTAAAAGAATAGTGTTTTGGGACCCAGAAGTTCGAGAGTCAAAAAGTATTTACAAGTACTCATGGAATGACTCAAATGTCTCTCTAACATTTCCATGATATTGAATAGCACCAATGATTTTCAGTAACAATTGAACTGTTATAGGCCAGTGTGGATGAATCTTGCAGTCGAAATAACGTACTTGCGATGAGATAATTAATGAGTCTCCATGTAGTTGAGAAACGGAAGTAGGCATATTTTAGGTACATATTACACCATTGTACGTCAATTAACAATTTAAGGTGTTAAGCGAAATTGGAAATATTCATGTTTTAAGCTTTGTACGTGTATTAGTAGTTCTGGTTAGAGTGAATTATATATCTAACCCAAAACTTGAGTTCTACTTGTTGCCACGATCAAGAAAGTATATGTACATACATAGCTCTTTGGAACATACTTTGGTCGTAAAGTGCCTATTTTCAGCCATTGCAAGGTTAAAATAAGATATGCTGTTACTATCAAGTTATGTATGTATTTAAGACTATACAACATAAAAAAATCTAAATAAAGTTTAAATGAATTAAACATATAGTTTTTTCTGTAATAAAACAATGTTTACCACATAAAAATAGATTAATCATAACGGCTTTATTTAATTCATAAAATTTATTTAATGCAAAAGTAACCTCTAGAGACCAGCAGGAATTTTAAAAAAGATGATTAGTCCTCTGTGCTAAATCACCGACCCTAAAAATTCCGATGTAAAATATTAGTACATTCAGTACAGTAGTGTATACGAGATTAAATATCACAATATATATATATAATATATATATATATATATATATATATATATATAATATATTTATGTCAATGGTTATAATTATGTACTTCTACAGTTTTGGTTCATTTACCATGTAATAATAATTTATCATAGAGCTGAAAGGTTTTGGAACTTCTCAGTCCTTGTGAAATATGGTTAATAAACAAGCAATAAATGGACGTAAGAGCACAGTAGTCCGATTGGATGCACAAAATACTGAATCTGGCTCAATCAGTATTGTGTATTGTGTAGTTTCCATTCATATGAAAAATATTCTCCCTTACTATACTTCATTTTCCAAAGGAGCTTTGAACTTAAAATTTATTTCAATAAATTTTGTAATCCATTAAACGATGTGATATATAACTACAACAATATACGGACGAATTTTGATGTCAGGGAAATAATTTTGTTGAAATGGAGATGCTTATGTTAAAACAATGGAAATTTATCTCCTTCAAAAGACAAATAAAAAAAAAACTCCTTATGTATATATATATAATTTATAAACCGTATGAAAATCTTTAACAGTTAAAATAAAAAAAACAGTTTAAATTTAGTATAAAATAAAAACTATCTCATATGCTAAGTAACACAAGGTTTTTAAAATCAAAAGAACAAGTTTACCCTCTGAATTAAATTATCACGATGAGGTTATGAAGTAGATTTCGTTATATGTAAGGTAATAGAGTGAGGTAAAATAATGGAGGAGTAGTTAATGTTGTGAAAATCCGGTGTTAAGGAAAGGCCATCAGCAGCTCTCTGTCCTTATGCGTTCACTATTGGAAGGATATAATTGTGATTAACTCTTCTTCTCATTCTTTGATCTCATTTGTTATAAATCCCATTAAGCTCATGTAATGTTTAATGATTTATTATAATAAATTATACATGTGTTTACAGGTTAACACTGCATTTCACATCACGTCTGAATAAACAATATTCCCTTGGTGCTTATTATTTATTTCTTAATAATTTTCGTAAATTAGTTAGTTTTTTAGTAATGTAACTATTTTAATATACATATTTTACAATTAAAATGTAAGTCAACTTTAAAATTGTAATAGTTTTTATTTAATTCAGGAATAAAAAAATCGTGAACATTTGTTGACATACATACATTAAATAGATAATTAAAAGAAGCAAACTTTAAGTAAAAAAATTGTGCTACCCGATATAACATATACCGAAATAGATTCACCTTTTCTAAAGAAATAACTTTTACCTGCCGTAAAATAATGATTTTACTATGTGCATCAAAATGTTTTCATATGTATTTTTGACAAAACTATGGTTTTTTAAACTATTTTCCAAATTTTACCTCATTTAGTGAGCTAGAGCCACTAAAAATAAATTGTACAAACTGTAGCTACAGTGAGACGAGGAATATAACTCATTTTCAACATTTTCATCATTAATTTGAACAGCATTGTCACGATTAAACAATCACATCTAATATCTTGGACTTCAGTCCGAGATATTTTATTTCATTGCAGGGCTATTGTGTTTACAATTGAGTCGTCAAAATTCCAAAACGTCCTTTGGTCCACTTAGTAAAATTTGTGGGAAATCAAGATTATTTTCTTTAAAATATTTTTTCAACACCTTCAAAATAAGCTAATTATGTTTTTAACAAAATAGCAAATAAATATTTGAACACAATAAATATGATTAAATAGTCTAATTACGTGTATGTTGTTCATAAAAAGCAAAGTAAGATTGAACACAAAGACGTTTTGGAACTGTAAGAGGGACAAAAGACATTTTGGAACTGTATAACTTAGACAAAAGATACTTTGTTTTCAAAAAAGGTAAAAACGAAAGAAACTTTAAATACATTTGGTTCGAAAACAAAATTGTATTTTATATATACATTATAAAAGGCAAATACAAATTAAATACAAATCTTAGCATTCGTAAAAAATTTAAAACTCGGAAACATTTTTATTGTTCGTTCGTTTCTACATTTACAGTAGTTTTTAAACATTCTTAAAATTAGTTTTCTTTGTAAAAAGGTTTATGAGTCCATCATTGTACTTTTTACAGAATATTTTCAATTTCTTCCATGTGGCCTCCTTCTTCTTCATTTTCTGATTCTTCTGGAAGCTGTTCGTCCATTTATAATACGTTTGTAGAAAACTGAATGCAGGGTTTCTCCTCCCATCCGTCTCCAAAGTGCAGCTGAAGCAGTCGTTTAACATCGTTTTTCTTAGCAGGATTTACAGGTATTTCCAACTATAACTTTTTCTATTGGAGCACTATTTACATCCATTGATGGCTTGAAAACCTTTTTAGCAGTTCCAGTATCAAACATGTAAGCAGGTTCTCCTTGGACAAGAACTGAAGGTTGTTGGAGCCTTCCCTCGGGTGATAATGAATCGTTTTGTAGGGAGCAAAACGAAAGTGCCAGTTAGCCGGAGTTTTCATGACAGTCTGGGCTGGTGTTTTCCAGTCATAAAAATTCAAAGTCGGTTAGATATTTTCAGAACAGTCCCATGCTTCTGTAAAACATTATAGTACTCCTCAGGCTGTATGATTGTTTCAATTTTTTAGGTCTCTTTCAATGAGTCCAAAAATCCTATCGGGCGGCAAGTATGAATGTCCTGCCACTGGAAAGGTTAACTTTATTCCTTTGATGTTACCAGGAGCACGGTTTGATAACCAATGCATCAACATGAAAATCAAAATAGAACTTTTGTTTTTGTCCGCCAGCTCCATCAGCGAAAAGACGAACAAAATGTATATCCATCCATGTTTGTGTTACAGAGCTTGTGGTACACAGCTGATGCAATCTGTGTTGAGCCTTTTTTGTTATCGGCTTCAGTCCATGTAAAAAATTGACACTTTTTCTTTACTAAGATTTTCTTTGGAAGTGCCTTCACAAACAGTAAAGTTATACAAGTAGAACTGACGGCTGTAATAACAAGCTTGGTCAGTGACCTTTGGCAGTACCACATTTTTTTGACAATCAAAGGTGATACGTTATTTCAACCTCATTAGCTTCCATTAGCAAACCATAAAATGAATTTGCTCTCTTTTTGTGCACATTGTATTCAAGTGAACAGTTTTTCTCCAGACTTTAACCTTTCTTTAAATTGAAGGCATTTTGAGCATTGGTCAGTCGCTGGTGATCCAAATCCAATATTGTAATCTTTAATGAAAATACCTCTAAAGAATTCATACTTAACTTTAAGATGATCTTCTATGGTTTTATTGTATTCTTCACAAAGAGAACTTATAGTTAAATAGCTGGGTAAGTTACACTCTCCAGGACTGACGAGCTCTGCAATAATGTTTTTTCCAAAGTAACTAAATTTTCAATAAACCATTATCACACCTCCTCTCTGTTGTACCATCGCTTGAGATCGATGGTCACCTCCACGATTATCAGTAGCTAATGAGCCTGTACTAAAATGCCGTTTACACACTCTCTGGGCTCTTTTTTCAGTAATACCCAAGATCTTACAAAATACTGTCTTACAAACTTGAACCTTACTTTTAACACCTTGTCGAGAAATTGGAATGTAAAATGTATTGCTAACTTCATTGACATGTTTCCTATCGCCTCTAGCTCTATATCTTGCAGGAGACTCGCATGAAGAATACAAAATTATTTTATTATCCTGATCAATTTTAGATTTTTGTTTCATAAAAACATTCATGAAACTTGCGTATATCTTGCATTGTTAATGTAGTACATTTAAATTTGGCATTTTTGTGCTGGGAAGTAGGTAAAGTAGGCAATTGCTGAGAAGAGTATCTTTTTTTTCTTATTTTGATTCTTTTTCCATTGTTCTACATTTTAACTTTCTTTTCCTAGCTTTATCTTCGGCCGCTGGTTGCACCTTCCCAGCTTGGAGAACTTCAATCTCTTCTTGACTATCCATTTGTTTATTGTTAGTTCTTTTCACTGGACACTAAAAGTACAAATTGTTTAATTACTTTAGTTTTCAATAAACATAGTATTTTGTCGAGATAACACAAAACAACTTAAAACATTCAGCAAGAAAACTTTAGTAATCTTCAAAGATACTAGCATAAACACACCGAAAGAAAGGTTATGTTCAGTTTTACTTTCTGCTTTCATGCATCGTCTAAAAATCTTTACAGCTGTTTTTTCATACTCACCAGGGTTGCCACTACATGTTTTAAAACATGAATAATGCTCTAAATAATACATTGTTAGAGAAATAAGTGCTAAAACCAACAGCATACCCTTACTTAAACAAAGGACACTTTGAAACTGGAAGGATGTGACGGCATACTTACCAAGCAGAAGATAGGACAATTTGATTCTGTAGAGTTTATGTCCGCCATGTTGGAATTGTTAAAGTGGACAAAGGACGTTTTGGAAATTGGTGCTACTTTCAATATTAATTTTAAATAGAAAAGAGGACGTTTTGGAATACAAATGCTGTTGTTACTTATGCAGTGGATGTTCTGCTTCCATAAACCACCAAAACATCACTTTAAAAAAAAGTGGACATAGGACGTTTTGGAATTTGACGACTCAATTGTATTTTGGTACAATTTGTTGTTATTGCAGTCACGACTAGAATAACGTCTGAATTGAGTTTAAGTTTCCACCAGAATTATTAATCTCCAACTAAACGGAATATTGTTTTAAGACCATTACTAGTTCGCTCATTTAAGTGATTTATTGGTCTTTCACTGAACGTCAACATATCCAATTTTGAGACCTGAACCAACGTTATTTGTAGAAAATTGGCTTTTGTTTTTAACTAGCACATCTAAACTTTCTACTGGCTATTAAAATATGAGCGTCATTTTCTGGATGTTAACGCATTCAGTAAATTTGAAAAAGAACATTCGCCAAACGCAGTACGTGAAATATTAGGGTTTCATATGTTCGACTACTTATACCTAAATTTGTGATTATATAATCACAAACGAATGTTCATGTATAATCAAGCCTCATTCCAAAGATGATACATTTTTTTTTTTCTTTTTTTTTACTGTCCACAAGACAATAAGGAAAATGATTCTTATAAAAATATTTTATAATAACCACATTTTAACCTAATTATTGAACAATTCTTCTCATACCTGATTAATGGATGAATATTCCTCTAGTCCATTGTGATTCTTTCAATTCTTATTTATCACAAACTTTCTATACAAGTACAGTAAATAGAGGGATATTGTTAAAAAAAACGTTGCTTTTCGAGGCCGGGTTTTTGTGCTGTTCTTAAAATAGCTGCAAACGTGCACATGTAACGGAAATAGTTTGCCTTTAACTGCAACTATCGTATTTTGTTTCCCCAAGTCGATCAGGATACAAGAAATCAGATGCCGCGGTAGAACTTCATTGGTATGCGATCTAGTGGATTTCTATAGGAAAACTCTTGAAAACCCCCGCGCTATTGTATTTTTTTATTATATTGGTAGAAACATTTGAATTTGTGCTGGAAACAAATAAAAGGTTGAATTAAGTTTGTTATTTTAGAATATGTTTAAAGTAAAGTAACTAGGTTGGTGAAATGCTCAAGCCAGCGGGGGATATCCGTGTACCGTTATGTTAGTTCCATTTTATATATATGCAACAATTTCATACATACCTCGTTAGCCAGTAGAACTTAATATTTATTTTTTATCCAATGTTTCTTAAACTTAATTACTCGGCGGCACCTAAGTACCATAATTGGCACGCGTTTGACTTCCGGGGCTTTTTTTCGTTAGCTTCTCTTCGATAATATAAACACATTTACTTCTACATGTTTTATTATGTAGTACAAACTTGTAACTGCTTCTATGATACAACTCGAACTAGACATTATTCTTCCAGTCTGGATGGCATTCCTCCTTTCCCATGACTGGGTCTTTTCTCATTGTTTATTGTCTTGGGCAGGTTGTAATCACACTCGGTCCGGCTTGCTCTGCTGCTTAGCTTGCTACTGTTGGATCTTCAACTCTCCTCTTTGGCATTCCACTGCTACTTCCCCGAGGCTTATTCCTCTTCTTGCTTCCTTGCTAGGAACTCGTAGTGCTTCTTCATCTTCCCTGCTCCTGGAATTCTTCTACGTTGTCTTCTCACTTTCTTCTTCTTTGTTTTTTCAGTTTCAACTATCTGGCTTGATCCTATTCACGTGCAACTTTGAAGTTGTTTCCCTCTTATTCTTAAAACTACATTTTAAATCTAATATTTTTTATGGAACCTTTACCATAACTTGTGAGAGTGTTTTTTTAACTCTTCCCTTTTTTATGTGTGGTACATTTGCAGGTACACTCAACTTGTCCGACATAATTACTCACTTGTCTTTCGACTTCTTGTCGTAGTGCTTCTTTTGAGCTTTCCTTGCCTTTTCCTGGCCAGTGTTTTTCGATATTTACTGAATGTATTTTTAATCCTCGTTTCATAGATCTTCCCACGTAATCTAATGGTAGGGACATCTGATGTCTTCAGTTTGATGTGTGAGTATCTGCCTCTAAGAAGGTGTTTCCATTTCATAAATGGGGTGTTCCCCTGTACACTCGTTTGTCCTTGCTGTTGTATGCCGATGGTTGATCGATGGGTAAAAAACAGTTCGTCCCAGTCTGACCTGGTTTTTGGCTTGATAAAGTGGCTCAGCATTTTTAGGGATGGTTTCGGTTGTACACTCTCTGTCCGATCCGTTACTCATCAGGGTTGGTTAGCTGTTGTCTGTAGTTTTTCTATTTTCAGGTAGTTTGCATACATTCTGAATCAGTTCTTGATTGTGAAATTTTTCCCCTTGGTTGTAATTAGTTTCTTTTGGTACTCCGATTGTCGTTATAAATCTCCTGAACAAATGCTCGCGCTATGGTTTCAGCTGTTTGATCTGGTAATGCTATAAATATTCCGAAACTTGTGAAATGGTCGATAACAGTTAATATGTACTTGTTTTTTTGATATAGTTAACGGTAATGGACCTACTATGTCGCATGCTAATCTATAACCCAAATTCACTTACTTCTTGAAAAATTCCCCAATGGTGCTTT
>NW_025784628.1:0-24276 GCF_021130785.1 Homalodisca vitripennis
GTCACCTTGGAAGGAGGTGCGGCTATCTCTGTTCCAGCCTCTCCAGGCAAAGCGGGCAGTGGTCAAGTACTCACGTCGTGCTGTGTCTTGGCTCAGCGGCCTTTAACACTGATGGGAGCTCCGCTCACTCCAACAAGTCATCCTCCACAGTGACCTCAGCTGAGTAGACTAGACCTTTCGATTATTCCCCTCGCATCCCAATATCTCTAACATTTGCGATTAGTGGTGTTGCCACTCCTGGACAATCCATAGGGTTGCCAATAAATAAGTGATAAATCTGTTTATGCTTTACTCAGTGTAGGATACTGAAGAGTAAATATACACCAGCCAGAACTTTTAATCTTTCTTCTGGGGGAGCTTCATGTGTTTGACCCTGATAAGTGAACTAAAATAGGTCCCGGAACTCTTATAGCAGTTTTTTAGGAAAACCCGTGGGCAAATGCAAAACCATGGAGGTGAATAACACATTTTTTCATCTTTGGCTCAGCAATAACTTTTGATTCTTGGTTAAGGATATACTTTGTGCAAATATTTCAAGCAGTCCAGCACATACAGAATTTGAGATTTTAATTCTGAATAACCTGTAAAAAACACACCGAAAACCTGAAAAGCTTGGTTTGATACGTATTAATGATGTGTTTAATATACTTTAATAAATCTCCCATAATAGTACCTAACCAAAAATCGTAATAGTTGATGCGAGGGTCTTCTAACAATTGTTCTCGATAATCTACAATGGAGAATGGCCAAAGAAACAACAACCAGTTCCAGTTTTACATGGATTCTTAGGACATTTATCATCGTTGAGTGATTTACCAGAAACTCAGTAGTAATATGGTTTTCGACTGTCAATTTCCACTTTAAGTAATTTTACAAAAAGTTAAGATAAGTACTGGTATACTTAGTTGTTATATTGCCTGTAAAATGGTTAAATTTTACTAACGCAAGTAAATTTATTAGATCATTAACCCACCACCGTGAATTACTACAATATCACCATGACCTTATCAAGCTTAAATCAATCAAAATGTTAGAAAAATTTTGGGTAGAAGTAAGGCAGAGTTCATATTCAGACTCTAATTTACGGCGACGAAGCCCACATCAAAGAAGGGACTAAATGTGCCATTACTAGGGCATTTAGGTTTTTGGAGTTTAGTGTTTAGTATGAAAATGGGATGGCTTGACCCCTAATAAAACATGAAGTTCTTGTGTATATATGCTTATGGTTAGTTTAAAAATTCATTTATTCTGCAATGTTCCTGTTGTCATAGTTATCCATAAGGCCACATCTCACCCCATTCTCAAGGAGTAACATGTTCCATCATCCAAATGTTCCTTATATGAAAGAAAAGTGTCCGCGCAAAATTTCAAGCCTATAGCTTGAATGTGCTTTAGGACTAATGTACCAAATTCAGCTGTAAATGTAGTACAATATTTTTCAGTTCATAAAGAAGTAAACGCGTAGTGTCATTATTAACGATAAAAAATACTAACTAGGATATTAGATCTAAAATAAAATGTTACTATCTAACTTTTTTATAAATTTAAAGGCTGATATGAAACCTACCTTAATTTACTTTTGACAGAAGTGGGCTTCTCTGATCTGTGATATATATTTTCTTGATCAGGAAACAAGAAAAAAATCAAATATGGAAACAATTAATACTAAGAACAAGTAAATTACAATGGCCAAAAGTAAAGCTCTTGACGTGTTTTTCCTTGATCGTGGTAGCAAGTTAAACTCATCAATGGCGTCGGATACAATTCACTTGAACCAGGAATGGTCATACACGTGCAAACGCCTACTGAATTGCGTGCAAAGGAGCGGGTTAACTGATAGCAGTGCAGATTATAAAAGACAATGAAGTCTAACCTTTACTTTACATTTAAACACTCATATGAAACCAAATTAGTTGTCTTTTGACAAAAGTAAGCTTTTCCGAGCTGTGTATGTATATTGTCTTAATCGGGGAAAGAGCCAAAATCAGCTATAGAACAAATGTATTAAGATCGCAGTAAACTACATTCGCAAGAAATATACAACATTTTACATATTTTCTTAATCGTGCATATACAAGTGCAAAACCTGCGAAGATTTTTATGTTGTCATGCCGTAGAACCAATAATTATCTGTTACTGATAAGAATAACCGCTGTGGATATAACCTATAAGTAATCATAATTACTGTTAATAAGTACAATTTTTGTTATTGTTGTTGTAATAAAACAATAAAAAACATTCATTATTTCTTTATTAGTTATCAATACACAATAATCACATAATATTTATTTTAGTAAACTCATTAGTGGCAAGTACATTCAAAACTTCAGTTGATAAATTAAAAGTCACACAAAATCACTATGTACGCATTATAACAAAAAATTAACAAGAGATAGTTCATCTCTTCTATACATATAGACTACTTACTAGATATACTTGCAATTTATCATCATATGTATGTTTTTAAGGCTTCGTGAATTTTCTATCTCACAAGTGGTAATAAAGATAAAACTATTTTATTTTATTGTACAAGAAGCAAAAATGAGATATTTTACAACACCTAAAGTCAATAAATGAGTTTATAGAAAGTCTTACGATTAGAGTAGATCAAATCTTTTCAATAAACTCTCAATTGCCGTACAAAAATTTTTACACGGTTTTGTAAAAGGAGTTAAAATATGGCTCTTATCGCTCCCAGACATATGTTTCTGAAATAAAAGCTGAATTAATTTGTGATTTAGTACAAAATAAATACCCACAATTTTTGAATAGTATTAATTTTTCCATGAAAGTAATATTAATATAATTCCACTATATAACAGACAAAACTTAAAGTATTTATGTTAAATTGTAATTTTTTATGGATATTTTGTTTATTAAATTGTAATTTTTCACTTACTTGGATGTTTAAGTACCTATATAAGTTATAATATTTTATATAAGTTGGAGCTTGCTGAAAATGTTGTCACGGATAGCGACAGAATAATAATATTATAAGAGTAAATATTAGGACTAGACTTTATATTAGTTTTAATTGTATCTTAATTTTTTTTAAATGTTTGGCCACATTACTGGGTCAGTGGCCAGTGACCTTTTCTTGTTAGTTTGACTGTTAAATGATTATGTAATCTATAAAGGGAAAAATGTATCATTATTTTAAGTAACTTCCGCAAATCAGTACTTCAGTATGAACAATGTTTGTAGGCTACAATAAATCTCCTCTAAAGCTGTCAGTCAATGCACTTCAAGTCTCATACGATATTTTATTTTTCCAATTATCATAATTTCAGGCGGCACAGTTGGCAGCTCTGGCCGCGTTATCATCTACAACGCTTACTGGCCTGCATTCAGGCTATTGTGTGTTGCTGCAATAACTGGTTTAGTAGCGGGTGTGAAGCTTTTCCTCGTTGAGTTCTACTACGTTTCAGTGTTTTTGAAAAGTTTCCTTATTATTCATTACACTTATGTTTGTTAATCTTTGTAACGTTACATATAAGTGTAAATTTAACTAAGATGTAACTAGATTTCACTAAACTGTCCGTTAATATTTACTTTCCGTTTAGTGCAATTGTCCTGTTTCTCATCTAGAACCTCAAACTGTTTACATCCAGCCCGAGTTGGCATCTTCAAGTACGGTATGTATAACAATGTATACCTGCTACTTTAATGGATAATTACCTGTTGATTATGGAATACCCAATCCAGTTTTATTCACACACTCATGCTAGTGGAGAGATTAGTTCTGAACACACTTCCAACTTGTTAAGCCTTTTCTTCATCAGACCCAGTTTCTTTTATTTATAATTTTATCCGTAAGCATGTCATATATTTTACTTTATACATTCCCTGCTTTGTAGAATCCCCTATTTAAAAAAATAATCTTGACAGATTTTAACTAATATGTTGTGTAGAGTACGATAAAACGCACTCGGTTGTTTTATATCGATATTGACTAATCAAATTATTTAATTATAACCATCGATATAACCAACCGGGATAGTTTAATTTGAAACAATATAATTAACTTATTAATTAAATACATAATCATCTCTAACAACTTTAAGCACTCAATCATATCAGACAATTAACGTGATACTTTACTTCTTAGTAAGTGACTGCGTCAAATTTAAAATGAAAGTCAATTTTTGAAAACTCAATGACATTGTTTTAAAATGTGATAAAGAATGTTTTTCTTACATAAAAATCTTTATTACCTGTACAGCAATATTGCTACAGGACCCATTTAATGTTGAATGTCTCTAACTAGTTAATATAGTAACAATGCATAAGTAACAAAATAAAGTTTTAGTTTCTTGTAGAAAATGACCTGTAGAAAGTGTTTTGATAATTTTTAATAGATTTATTGGCTTAGATAAAAAAAATTATGAATTAATTAAACTTGAATTGAACTTTAAATTTGAATATTATAAAAAGTCTATAAATTAATCCACACAATCAAACAAGATATTTGGCAAGTTATTTAAATTTAAATAATCAAGAATTGTAATTTATATCTTAATGTTTCCTAGAAAATTATTAAGGAGATATCCTCCAGAATTAGGTGGAAGATTTTCATATAGGCTCCGTCTATGCTTATGTGGCCTAACATGTCCATTAAATGTAACATTCGTGAAGTTTACATCCCTACCCTTATGTCAACTTACATATATAACGATAAAACATAATCGGTTTTAAAATGTACAAAGATGTTAGAGTTAAAAAGGCATCAGCATGATTTAATACTGCTAAGATTGGATATCATCCTCAAAGTCTTTTTTCCAATACAATCTTTGTTATTTATTTTCCTTCCTGCACATGTACCTCAGACCTCAATACCATGTAATCTTTATGGACAAATTATTCCATAATATGCAGTTAAGAACATTTTTAGGGACAGGTCCTATGTGATCATGATAGATGTCTGATAATATATATGTTACCAGACACCTTGCAACATAAGTGATTAATAAACATGTTCATCTCCCAGGTCAGTTCCTTATTCCAAAAATATTCCCCAGAATTTAATATAACTGAATTCATTCATAATTTAATTATTATATCGTTATTGTTAGCTATATGCCATCAGTAGGACTACCTCAGAAAAGTAATACAGTTAAATTTTTTTGTATTTACTTTTCAAACCATTTTTATCAAAATAATTGTGTTCAGGCATTGGCATCCCTCAAACTTCTTATTTTCTAAATCAGGTTTATTTTTTTTAACTGATGCACAAAGTAGTATAGTAAGCATACTGTATTAATTTACTGAAAATTTGATAGATAGTTTATTCACAATTATTTATATAAGGCTATGTTAAAAATAATAAAGGAACGAAGTACAGATCACTGAAGGACACCATACTTTATAAACTAAATGATTAGATAAACTACTTGTTGTTTTCTATTTCTGAGATAGGATTCAAGTCATCCCAGAATGGGACTCCTCTAAATCCATAATCAAATACTTTTTGTAGCAGAATTTTGTGATCCACACAGGTAAAAGACTTTAACAGGTCTAGAAATACCCCTATAGCAGGATTTTTTCCAAGCCATCAACATTAGCATCTACAAGTTTTACTATCGCATCTTCAAGATGTTGATTTTATGCCGAAAATCCCAATATAAGAACAACCAACCATAGTCGCAGACATGTGTAATGAATCTTTTATGGATTTTACCGTTAATCAACCAAATTGAAAACATTTTTGAACAGGTATCTGTTGCTAATACCTTTTCTAAAGCTCTCAGAGGACCTTCAAACGAAGTAAAATAAATTGTCATATCAGCCGACCTGCTTGCCGATCATCTCTGTATTTGTACGGAATAGAGGTATGGTTTTTCTTGAGTTGGACGCTTTCATCTAACCACTTCCACTTCTTGAAAAGTGGTTAAACCATTGATGCCCGACAGAAAAAAAATTATAAATAGTCCAAAAAATTTTATTTTCAGTTCTTAATGTGTTGCTACAATTTCGTTATTATTTATGAGTTTGTCATGTTTTAATTGTCTTTTTGATCTTTATGGTCCCTTTATTATTTATCACTGTGGCACAATAAATTAATGACTCTAGTGCAACCTCTCGCTGTAGATCTTGAAGTCTTGTTCCAAAACAGTACATACTTTGCCGTCAAAAACGTAAAAGTTTGTATACACTTTAGTTCTTTGTATTCCGTAAATATTCCAGCAGCTCTAGAAAGCAGTGAAATGTGCAGATTATGCGTATGCTGTATCAGCTGTGAATGCATTAAAAAATAAGCCCCATGCTATTCAGAATATCTGCACAGCGGAACTCGATGTTTGTGAAACAGACGTGCGGCCAACAGAACGAACCAAGTCGGTCAAGGTCACAGGACTGTACTGCATTACCATACATACGCAAACGAAATAGTAAAGATTACGCTGAGCGATTTCATCATATTGTATGTTTAGAAAATCGCTATGTTTTTAGTTAAAATATATCAACATTCTTCTTATGATAATGTATTGTTATGAAGGAAACAGGATTTTCCGGACATCTGGCCATCGTCCAGTGATACAATAAAATCAGTAACACAGTTTCAAGATCTGCAGTCTGATCTCTTCTTCAGGTAAATAACTTAAACTAACTAACTAATAATTACAAAAACTATGTCAAAATATATCAAACAAATCATAACCAGAGCGTTGTGACCAACCTGCGACTGAGGGTGGTTGGTCTACTACAGTCGTATGTGGTTTGGTCCACCAATGCAGACCTATTGTGCCCTGTATTCTGTAGTATAGATTTAATAATTAGTGTTTTGTTTAGTTTTTTTATTAAGTGCATGTTGACCACGTGACATGGTGGTTGTGATTCCTGACTTAAGCGTTTCTCAAAACTCTGGTATGGTTTGATTATTTTTAACATATTTTTGTAGTTATTGTGTTATGTTACTTATTTACCTGAAGAATAGATCACATTGCAGATCTGGAAACGTAGTGTTACTGATTTTTGTGTATCACTGAACGTTGACAAATTTCCGGTAAAATCCTTCACAGTTCTTCCATCGTCCAAAAGCAAACTTCAAACAAGGAATGTATTGTATGTTTAGTATATGTAATGGAGTAAACAAAGTAAAGTAATTAATTGTTATAACACAATTACAGTGTGTTCGGCAGAATACATACATTATGTCTTATTTTTTTTAATTTTAATAGAACTGGAGTCAAAACCGTCGACGATAGTCGAATCGGGAATAGAATTTTCATAAAATGGTACATATTGGGACAAACTAGCCAATAGCATTTAACGTCAAATCCCACCATTATACGCCTAAAGTGTTAGCGAGAAACGAGCCCTCAGTTGAAAGAGGTCACCCGGGCAGTTCGACCACAATACGCCGTAATGGTCTGGCATCATTGTTTTGTTATCAATTCTTAACTCTGCTTATTTCCACGCTCGAGTCTGCTGTTCTAGTCATACATGATGTTCAAGGCAGTGGATATCACATTTTCTGGTTCAGAGTTACTGTATTACTCTGGAACTTAAAATGTCAAAATTTACTATTTCCATATGCTGCTTCTTTGTGAACTTATACTTTACAAGTTAGTGATTGATTATTAGAAAAATATGTTTGTGAGAATTACTTGCAGTTTAGTAAAATTCAATCTTTCAGGAATAAAAAATAGATTATAAACCAAAATTTCAAACACAAAAATTATGGGTCTGTCATGTAAAGTAACACTTAGAAGAAAGTTCAGTAACTGGGTTCAAAATAAATGACAACAAAGAATCGCCACATAAAACGTTAAGTCTACTCATCGTAACGGATCTCAAACATTTTTAGAATGGAGACAACAATGTCAGTACAGCACCATTCCCAGGCCATGGAAAAATAATATAAACCTGGGAAACCAACAATTATGACAGTTGGTTAAACCCAATTTTGGTTCAAACGGTTCAATATTGACAAGCGGCTACTTTACAAGACGATCAGACACAGTACAAAGGGCGAGGTAAAGACACACTCCGGTCCAGGATCTACAGCATGCCCTCCTATCAGGGATATCCGAAGAGAGACTTTCCGGATTTGCCTGGAACTGCGAAGAAACTGGGCACAGATTCAGTGACTGTACCAAACCTAAGAGACTCCGATGTTATAACTGCAAAAAACGGAAGGTATCAAAAAAAAGAAAAAACCGGATTGCCGATTGTAATTCGGGAAACTCCTTGAGGAACCCAGACTAAGGAGGTCAGCTGAGATCCCGATATCGTTTTCCAACGCGACCTCCAAACGGGAAAGACTCGTATTCTGCTTTCGTATTCTTGGTGGAAGCGAGTAGGTTTTAATGTAAAAGACATTTTTTATATAAATTACATTATATATTTATTATATGTACATTTCACTTTAAATAAATTTAATGTGTGAAGTATAAAAAAATGTCTTTTCCATTAAAAGACTCGTATGCTGAAGAAATTAAACACTACTCGGCTAGTTTCGGACTGTTACAATTCTTGGAAAAACGTTTGAAGCCCTGATTGATACTGGTGCTATGGTTAGCATAGTGACCAGGACTTAGTAAGAGTAAATCATGTAAAATATAATTGCAGAAAAACCCCAAATATAAATTTACTTTTGCAAAAGGCCATTGGTTTTTAAAAACCTATGTATAAACACTTGTATTTGGTTGACTTGGATGGAAAGGGCTCAGCTTTACATTGTTTGAGAGTGTGTAAAAGAACTTGCTCCTAAGAGCTGATTGATACAACTTAATCTGTACGAGTTACAAATAAAGGCAAAGTTTTTATATGGGGTATCTACTAAAGCCCTCACAACCAAAGCTAGAATGTCCAAATGTGAGTTTGTGTTTTCCTACAAAGAAATTCAAACTACTTCAAAGAGGTCGACATTTTTCCAAATTATGCAAAAGAAATTGAAGCAGGCTTATATATTACTAAGAGAGTATTGAATTATTCAAAGTGCCTGTGAAGAGAATCTTACTTTTCGACTAAACTTTATATTTCTTCTTTGATGTTCGGTATATTTAAATGCAATTCTATACGAGTATATATTTAATATATTATTTATTAGATTGAGTTATATTAGTTTCTTTTGTTAATTAGTGGTTTTCTGATGAAAAAGTTCAGGGAACCAGAAAATGATTAACATGAACACTGATTTCCATATTTTCTATAACTTTAACCGACTTAACGGAGTAATACAGCAGTACTGTAAGTATATATATATATAGTTGTTATTACCTGTAAACTTTAAACCATCATGCAAGCACGATGCTGTAATAAATTAAAATTAATTTTGATGTTGCTTTGTGAAAAAAATTTTAATATACACAGTGAAATCGTATTATGAGGCACTGTATCACATAAGGTGCTATTACGTTTAATCACGTGTCGCGGAAGAAGCTTAGCTGTAATTTCATGCAAAATTTTAAGATTGTGGATCAATTCATACACAAGACATTCCCTTGTCTGATACGCTTTGCTAAAGCCTCACCCATATCCCACGGACGACATGGGCTATTTAATTGAACTCGATTTTGTCATTGTAGAAATGAAGGCTCATACCACAGGTATTTTCGTTATTGAGGTATCATGCGAAAATGCAGAGAGAAGAAAACATTTTGCTAGCCCACTGAGTGGTAACAAAATATGCCAAATTCAATGCTGTAACTCAATCTATTCTCGAGATATCCTACGGAAATTTAGGTTTTCGGTCAGCTGAATAAATTTAATGCAACATAATAGAAAATTTATGTTGCATACAACGTCCTATACCTTAATTTTTTATACGTCGTGCGGACATACAAACATACAGAAGATAAATCTTTCCAGCAACCAGAGTAAACGCTCACTTACATAAAGTAGCACATTTAAGATGAAGACAGGAAGTTTTTCCCTTCATTTTGTTCTCTTTTTATGCCGAATGCATTATTTTCTTAGTGCTAAAGTTTACACAAAACAAGTCTGAAATTAATAACACGTTTCATAAAAAACAGCATAATGATAATATATATAAAAAGAAACCAATGATCTGATTATCTCAAAATCGGTTAGTAGTATCAATCTCGTATTCTTTGTTTTGAAGGTTATTTTTGACGCTAGAAGGATTGTGAAGGAAACAGGATTTTTTCCGAACATTTGCCATCGTTCAGTGAACAACTCTCTGGTCAGTCGTAGGTTGTTGGTAGACGAATGCAGACGTATTGTGGAACCTACATTCCGTAGTTCAGTTTCTAATGATTAGTGTTGTGTATAGTTCTTTATTAAGTGCGTGTTTTTAGAGTTAGTGAAGTTGACAAACAACATGGTGGTTGTGATTCCTGACATAGGCGTGCTACAACTCTTTGGTATGATTTGTTTATTTTTAACCTAGTTTGTAAATATGTATTAGGTTAGTTATTACCTGAAGAAGAGATCAGATTGCAGATCTTTAAACGTAGTGTTACTGATTTATTATTTCACTGAACGATGGCAAATGTCCGGAAAAAATCTCATATTATTGTAATTGAAGTTAAGAAAACGTTAGATTTTTTGTAAAAATATCCCTTCCTGCTCACTCGGAAGAAATGTAGATTTCACATGAAGCTGTCATCTCGAAATGTGAAACTGAACATGCATTATTAGTTTAGATGATTCAGACAACACCGATGGGACCGGACCTTAACCCTAAATATTCATATTCAATACGATACATTTCAACAACATTGCATATTCTGGAACCCTTACTTGACATTAACTGTCCGTGTACACACTGTATACCTTGATTTTATTTGTCCAATTTTGAATTCATGTAAGATCCGGCTATGGAAAACTCACCATAAATTTACCCTATATGAAGGATAAATATACTTTAAACACCTTTACGTCCTCATTGTGTGTCTTATAAATACCGGTTGATTTCTAATTTCAAAGAATGTTATGGTTAATACGCAACCACACAGTATTAACCCATTAACCACTTATTACGGTACCGTCTCTTGATCGGAGTTTCGGTTAGCGCTTGATGACGACATACGTTATTAAATATATATTTAAACATTATTATAGTCTCAAATAATAAAGTTTATGTATTAAAATCCAACCTAAACAACATGTACTATACAAATGAATACATACTAACCCCAGAAAAACAATGTGAATCAAGGTGTAATACTGTACCTGCACTTTTTGCGTGTTTGCTAGGAGGTAATAAATGTCGTATTTTAATAAAAGCTACGTAAAATTGATTAAAATAAGAAAACCTAGTGAAATAATATTGTTCACTTAATGAATTACATTTCCTACACAACTACACCAATTAATTATCATATACTATACCAGTGTTTTGTACTAAAAACAGTTTCTTGCTTTCCAAATATATAAAAAAAATTAAATTATTCTCGAAATGAAAAGAAACTTATATACTTCAGTGGTTATAAATTACATCATACTACATCATATATAAATATTAATTACATCATTACCTATTTCATTAGCTAAAAACAATAGCTCAGTGTACCAAATAGTAATAAAATAGAATGTTTTGTGTGGGTTTTGCTAAACCCTTGCATTTTTGAACAATTTAATTGGATATGCTAAGGCGGTTAGGCGCAAGAATATGGAGTGTCTAATTTTTTAAAAACCCAATCAAGATATTGAAACTTCTAAAAGATTTATGTGTATTAACTGTATTTTAAAAGGGATATATCATCCATAATCCCACGATAAAACATAATATCGTAATAGAGTTTTGTGTTTAATATTTAGACTAAAATCAGGGTAACCACCGGCTCACCAATATCACTGGGATTGATCGCGTAGATTTACCACGCGAGTCTCGTTTTCAATAGAAGAACGATGGAGGAGGAAGTCCCTGTAACGCAGGAACTTTCCAGAATCGATTGCATTAATTATAAGAGACAGCGATAATCTTGTTATAAATGTAATTGTAAAGTGAAAGTTTTCACAATGTGCCAAAAGTTACAAAGAGTTCCAATTCTTTGTCGGTACCTATGTAAGTTCAGGCGCTCCGCAACAAGAAGTGCTTGATTTAATATTCGCTAATTATTAAAAAAAAGTCTTTATTGTACTTAGAAATGTCTGAAGATCCCTATTTAAGAAATCCCAGTTTTAAAATACTGCTCTCTGTTGGAGGAATATTGTGGTAAGTAGATGATGAAAGGTCCTCAGAGAGATTCTACCAACTACTAGCTGTCTAATAATAGTTTCCGAAGGTGGATAGATCGTTTTTTGAACTCAATTAAAAATTGTATATGTCACTCATACTATGCCTAAACACGTTATTGAACCGCCAGGACATTTGGTATTGATATTCCTTATGGCTACACCGACGTATTATAAAATGTGCATTGTACGTCCTTTGGGTACGTTCCTAACAGCACGATTACAGTTGTATTCGTTATTTCTCAGCTGCAGCAGCCAAATATATACAAGAAAACAACCTTTATCCTGTATGGTCCAAGTTTTCGTTACAACCCTTAGCTATTTTAACCAATGTCTCTCTTGGAGATTTCATGAATGTATGTTTCAAACGACCGGTCACTGATAGTGACATGAGTCCGCTGCAGATTTGTACGGCTTAGTATTAGCTAAAAATAAGTTCCATGAGTTAAGCAAATATTACACTCATCAATATTTGATAAAATTTCCGAAGAGCCCCCAATCGCCTTTATTTAAATTCCACCTTGGAGAATAGTTTATAACAGAAATTTTTATTCCTACTTATATGAGCACATTCCTATGTAGGAAAAATAAAAATAACCGTATAAGTAACTGATAAAAGGTCAAGCAACCTATCAAAATAACATCACCATTAAACGGGAATATTGTACAGAAATATAGTTTGTGTGGTAAATCAGGTCTGCCCTACATCTCTGTTTAAAGGATGACTATTGTCAGTAAATACAGAAATAATCCTCAATTATATCTCCAAAATTGTCACACGCAATTTTTCTACTGCAGTATATATACTGCAGTAGAAAAATTGGAGAGAAAAAATTCGATATATATATAGCGAATTTATTATTTTCGCTATGAATGAGCCATCGCAATGGAATCATTACCTCTAGAAAATGGTTTGGCTTGCAGTTTCAAAGTATCTAACCTCCGCAGCAACTAGCTGTGTGTTGTGCCGTCAGTGTATACTGGAGAGATGCCTTCAACCAGGACATTCTGTGGAGGCCACACTGTAACAAGGACACGGCAGAGTACCTGGAGACTGCGGAGTGTAGAGTGGAGCCGAGGTTCGAGTCCCCGGAGTCGGAGGACAGCACGCTGAGTTCCTGTCTGTCGCTGGAGGATGTGTGTTACATGCGTGAAGCCCACCTGCGGAACAACTGGAGACAATGGATGTGTAACTCACAAATTATATACCGGTCGAGTATGCACATCGTAGGGATATGTGTACTTTTGTTTTCTAACGACTTTGTTATTAATCACACGAGACAAGTTTTGTCACGAATGCCACGACATTGAGGCACGTCAGAAATGTTCCCGTCCGTTCGTAGCAAACCCCAGTTCGTATCTCATTCAATGAATGTGATGTAACGGTCAGCGAGAAATGTTTAGTGGTTGTGCAGAGAAGTCACGCGGAAGTTTACAAACTGCGAATCTTCCGACGACTCGAAATGGTCCATGAGGTATTGTTTCTTTGTTGATGGAACTGAGACATATTTATCAAGTGACACAGCCAAGTTTATAGCTAATATGACAAGCGACACAACTACATCAAATCTTATTATTTAACTGGACATTTGTTTTTTTATGTTACAAGAAAAAATTGTGATGTTCACATATAGAGTCTTAACGAAGGAAAAAGAATTAAATTCGATTTAAGTAGCCTAGTGAATCATGAGCTTGCTGGATCTAAAGAAATCGATTACAGAATTATAAAGTCCGAGAAAGATTCAAGAGATTTTGTCATAGTTCTGAGCTATTTATTGGGAAATATAGTTGCTAACGTATTCCATGTTTACAGCCTCGATAGATTACAGTTCCTCCCTTTCCAAGTGCGCCATGACTTTATCAGCAGTCGTGTTAGATGTGTTTTAATGGACCAGTTCGTCGTTGTTGCTGATAAATATGGTCCTGTTTTACATATACAACTATATGAGGTCTGAACTGATTGTGGAGGTGCCAACCATATCTTCAGACATTCTAGCGTTTGGAAACAACATACTAATTTGTGAACATGAGGAGAATGCATGCGAAGTTCAATTGTAGTACTTTACGAGTAGAGCCATTAGCAGCAACCAACTTGAAGGAATGCACGACGATATATCAGTTCAAGGGACACTTGTTTGATAGGTTTTTCTACACAATTAGAAGAGGATATATACTGGACCTATGGGAAGTTAGAAATAGTTCTAATTCAGACCGTGTAAAGTGGATTGCAAGAAATAATTTTATGTCGGGAAAAGCTACAAAATTAATAAATCTCACACCAAGTTAGTTTTCAAATGTTTAGTGAACGAGTGCTATATGTTTAAAGTTATAAACTTCTGGTAGTTTCTCTACATATGTTTTAAACACACTATAACTGTTTATGGTGTTGACGTATTAAAATGTAACAATTGTAATATTATGTTTACCATCAGTTAATACAATGTACCTTCACATATAGTAGTGAAATCCTACCGTGAACACACACATCTATAATAAATATTAATGCGACAATCTGCTTCAAACTTCGTGAAACCAAATTAATATTAATCGCTCTGTAGTATAATGCGTGTGGTTACAAACTCAAATGACAGAAAAAGCAGTAGATCTGAAAATAGTTTTATTTCTAACTGGTGGCTTACATGTGAATTGGAAGAAATTAGGATGAAAAAGAATGTTCAAATCCAATCTGAAAGGTAGTTTAAGGAATTATGTAATTTTTTTCCGTGTGGATTTCCTTGATATTTTTTAGAATATAGTCTATTTTAGTTGCAGCTCTGGCTAGTCCAACGGTGTACTACGAACACATTTATTGAATATTGTTTTCCAGTGTCTTATAATTCGTTCACAATTTATCATACACTCATTGTTTTTACGTTATTTTTTCATTGGACTAAAAAAGGAACACAAGTGTTTGATATATCAGTTTTTATACTTACTACTTCAAATAATAAAATAGTATATCTATTTATATTATTTTTACTGCCTGTTTCTTATCTATTATTATTGATTAGTTCAGTTTACTTTAATGTATAGTTTAAATTATTGGAACTAATAATAAAATCTAGGAATTTCTTGGTACATAACACAACCAGTATATTTGTTTCACATAGATTGAATTCTCATATTTAAAATTATTGGCCGAACTTTAATGAAGCTCATCACGCCACAGACTGAAAAGATTTATTTTTTATGTGTATGTCTCTGTCGAAAAAAATACCTGCAGAATAAATATTTTACACGAAACGTTTTTAATATGAGGGATCACCGAATTCTACGGTGGTGCAAGTCACTCCTTGGGATTTGGCCGAGCGTTGCCGAATACATAAGTCACTTTGATGTCATCGAGAAATTTTCAAAATAAAAAACTTTGTAAACAAACTGCGTAAAAATCATATGTGATTTGAGAATGTGAAATTTTTTATTCATAGAGTAAAATAAGTTGGATAATTTATGTTAAACGTTCTGTGAATAGATTAGACCAGCTCTCTAGTGTTGTAGTACACTGGCTCGCCGCTACTTGTATTATTTGAACATTTATAAACCTAACGTAATTAACAGAAATTTGAATCTATCATGTGGCAAGAGATTTCTAGAGAAAGATTACATCTGGAAACTTAAAAAGTTTCATGAAAATTAATATACACGGTGGGACAGAGTGAACTCCCTAGTTTCAATCAGTACGCCGAAGAGCGCGCGCGGGAGCGGGGGCGCACCAAACGGTCCAAGGGACAAGCGATCCAATTTTTCTATTGGAAAACACTAAGTACAAATCAGAGGGCAGAATGGCGGTGGGGGCGTGGTTTACCCAGTGGTTTACGCAAACCTCCAAAGTAATACAAGCAAAGAGTATCAGGCGCACAGAGGTTGGCAAGAGAATTGGATGATGCTCACAATCCTTACTAAGGATACTTTTATTTATTAATGTGAGTAATTATTTTTTCCATATCTAGAAGTTTTATATCTTAATAATGCTGGAAATGGCCCAGTAACACATCTAAATAGTTTTTCGATGGAGCAAGCACTAGTAGACCCTAGTAAATAAAACTATTTCTGAAGTAAATAAAACTCGATTGGTTGTTTACCTTCACAACCGTTATTTTCAAATTAAAGGGATAGGGCGTAAAGTATTTGTTTCTGCTAGCTAGATTTGTTTTGCCACTGCTCAAACTAGCACACAACATGCGTACAATTGAATCGCAATATGGCATAGTAAGTATGTAGAAGAATTAATCAACCGTCAAAAAGCAGAAGGTTTGACGGTGTACAAACAAACTTTCATACAGCCTAAGTATGTATTTTTATAGAAGCCGAATAATACACGTAAAATTAGCACTAAAAGCGCTGAGTGAAACAAAAAACTATGTTTTTATTAAGCAAAAAACTATCCACCATTTGTTGGTTGTCAACCAACAATCAGTTTTATAAAGTCAAAGATCGATTTTTGACTACTTCATGCAATTACATTAGTTCGATTTTTGTATAATCTTTTTATTATAAACATTGCCATAGGAACTATAACATTAATACGAATCACCATTATTACCATGTCAGAAGTTTGCTGGACACCAAATATTTAATGAATATCAATACAACAATTTGACTTAGAAGATATTCGTGAGGCGAATCTCAGTTAATACACGTTAGTAATTTTATTAAATTGGAAATAATGACCTAAATTCCAATACTTGTGGCTCTAATATGGTTCTTATATTATTATAATGATAATTACGTGTGACTCAATATACATAACATAATAGCTTCCGCCAAACCTGAGAACAAAAGTCGAGAGTCCACCAGTGTCAGTGCCGCGCCAGTTCCCCTCATTTGTAAAAACCAAGTACAGTAAAGATATCAGAAATACAGCTGATTAAAAATTTGAAAAGACGTTAACATATGTTTGCTGCAATGCATTTCTTATGGGTATTTCTGTAACCAGTGGTGGCGGAATCCTGAATCGGGAAAGGGATGGGCATAGCTTATAAACCTTCTCCGTGGAAAAATACATATACGTACAAATTTTCATTATGATCGGTCCAATAGTTCACGATTTCCATAAAGGACAAACACACAAACATTCATTTTTATATATATAGATTATTTATTTAATTACAACAGCTGTATACCGTTATACATTAGTGTTTAGTAACTGAGTTATTGTTGTGTATGAGTGTAATTTACTTCACTATAACTATTTTAACAAAGTAGGATATCGTTTAAAAGAATTTGATGTGACTGAGATGCAAAAGGCTTATTAAGTCCTTAAAAATTGAAATATTACGCCTCAACTCTAATTGTATATTTTAGATGACGGATGTTTAAAAATTGTTTCTGTAAAAACAAAATTATGATCATAATGTATTTATTTAAAAACTACCGATGATATTTCAATTATAACTGGTTTTTCTGTTGAAACAATTAGAGTACAAAGCACCTCAAATAAATAATAAATTGCTCAAAAATCCCTAAGTAATTGTAAGGTTCAGACACATTTAATGAATAATTATTTGTTTATGCGACTCTTAACAATTGGGAAAATATGTTAACGGATTGAAGTAGCACATGAACAATGTTTATAGACTGGTGTTGTCACTTCTACGATAGGAATCACTTTGTTCCTGCTACATATGTGGTTTTGGTAGAAAACAGACTTGGTGGTGTCGCGCGCGCTATGCAGAGATTCCACGGGCCACGAACTTAGTCGGCCTGCTCTCTCTCTCGCATTCCAATCTATTTCATCTCATCTTCCGGTCCCAACCTATGTTTTGTTTCTCGACCATATCGGCTGATGACTCGATACAGCCAGCTCCTAAATAGTCGTTAATATTTTGCGCACTGGTTTTCCAACAACCCAATCCGTTTTGGAAGTTCTTATTCAATATATATATATATATATATATATATATATATATATATATATATATATATATATATATATACACATATACATACACACAAATTGTATATAAAATTATTTTGTTGAATTTTTTTAGTAGCTTGGAACCCATTTGAGGTTCAATATTTTGAAGGTCGCAATAAAAATTACTTAATGAGTAGCCCATCTCGTGGCATATGGTTTAACACTGCTTTTCCCTACCGAATACCGATACCTTTGGTAGAATCAAAACTTAAAATTATTTCACTACTTTCAAGACAAATTTAGGATTTTTAAAGCATTTTAAAACCTAGAAGACGATAGCCATGCTATAAATTGTTTACTATAATTTGTTTTTCTAAAGAAGGTCCCTGACGGAGCTGGGTCCAGACGACCTCTATTTACAAGCTAAACATATTATTTCAAACTTCTACCACATAAAAGTATACACCTATATCACTTTGGAAAATTGTTTACTGATTGGGTTGTATTCACACATGTATTCGAGTAAAAGAAAAATATTTTGATTGTTATTGAGGTTTGTGATAACCAACCAAAAACAGTTTTTCTGTTTAAAATATAAGCTTTCTTCACGTTAACTTATTATTATTCCATATTCTTATTCTGCATTTTGTGTGTGTCTTTTGAAGAACGACATACAAAAAATTTAGAGTTCACGTTAATAATTAAAGGCGTAATTATTTTTGTTGAAAACCCTTACATAATCGGTTATCAGTTATTATTTTTAGATTTATAAAATACTGTATGATGTTAAATGTTCTGCATGTGAATACAGATTTTGATTTGTCCTCATTAAACTTGCATTTATTTATAAATCAACTATCTGTTACCTTTGGCCGTAGCCTACTTTGTCAAAGCACTTATAATATTTGAATGTTGAATTTAGCTCAAATTCACATTACTTTTATTGCAGTGTGTAGTATTTGGACGCTGTCTCAGACTTTACTCCTGGAATGAGATCCAAAGAAAGTCGGCAACTACGAAGCTCAAAACGAAGCTTTAAAACCTTTTCGACATCAGAGACACCTATAAATAGAAGAAGTGGAGTTCTCATTATATCATCATGTGTACAGCTGAGTGCACTACGATGTTCTGGACGTGGTCTCTAAGCATGATAGAAAGAGTTTGTTCCATTTGAATTTATGTTGGGCTATTTTTTCGATGTAGGAAAAACATATAACTGGGGTGCGACTTAAAAGTTACTGCGGTTAAAAAGAGTCACGTCCGGTCTAATTTATTTACGGTTCACAATTGAATTATGCCGTTGAACTTACCAAGGAAATAGTCCTATAAGTGCGACCCAGCTCTTATGTAAATCGTTCTTAACTTTGTGCAGAATCGAACATCATTGTATGTTTTAAAATGATAAAATAGTAGTTAATTATAAAATATATGTTTAGGAAATATAGTTATCAGTAATTATCTAAACTTACTCATGAGGCTTGAACATTTTCATTTCTATATGCCTGTCTGTCTATACACACGATATCTCTAAAACTAACTGACGTGTAGATTTGAATTCAAGAAGAAACATCACAAATTTTATAGCACTCTTCAAAGTATTGTTTTATTTAAAAAATTTTTAACATCTACATCACATATATCACCTTAACACAATAAAAGAATGTAAACATTCTACATTAATGATATTTTAAAAATAATACACCAATCATCAATGATGAACTTAAATCTAAGAATTGTTTCAAATTTAAACTAATGTTCGAATATGATCAGGGGCCAGGAATGTATACACGTATAGGCCTACTAATTCCATACTAACTGCTGAATTACATCTACCAATTTATACTCTAAGATAACCAGCAACGTATTTAACTCCTAAAATTATAAATACGGAATGAGATGAAAAATAAAGTTGTACATTTTATAATAAACCTGCCATACAAAATTAAATTATAACTATGTGATATTGAAGGGAGTTGAATTGACTAAAAGCTAAAAAAATAAACATTATACCAAGTTTATACAAATAAGGTCTTAACATTTTCAATTTATTGTGGACAAAATCTTGAGCTGATCTTATAAAATATTATTAGTTCTCAGGTACTGCACTTAATTGTACAGTTTTTAAAATTTATTCCTTTTCCCAAAAATGTTTTATAGAAATAAATGCGCACAAATGTTATTATTTTATTAAATTCTCCTATTTTTTTGGTCATTGGCACCTTTAACAAATTTAAGAATACAGAAGGCCAATGGCGCAATACTGTTTCTTATATTACCCCTTTTTATTGGCCTTTTTAAGTTACTGAATTTGGAAAGAAATATTATGGTATTACACAATGAGATATTACACAAGCATATTTCCATATAGCATAATATAAAACCATAAAATGTAGCTAAGGTCTGTTCACACTCTACATTCACAGATGGTATAAACTCTTCGTTATACTCTACATTAAAAGATGGTAAATAAAAGCAATATATATCTTTTCACATTTTAATTCTGTATTAAAACATATCGGAATTGGTTAATAATATACGAGGGTGGTCTGAAAAGTTTGCTTTCTGAACGTGAAGATGGAAGCTTCTTTAACAAAAGCTACTGAATTTCGTCTGTTGACAGTTTACTAAGTTTTAGCTACGAGTATTTTCGACGCGCCGTTTTATGTAACATTCGAGTGAGGTTGATATCACTTTCCAAACATCGAAATTTTAAGATAAACGTTTAAAAATGCTATTTTTAAATAGCAGGCTGTATGTACAGCCATTAAAAAGGTTTGGTGAGGAACAATAAATAGTTAGAAATACGTATTATTATACTGAGTATATTATTTTTTTATTGTTCTGCTTAAATCTATGATATTATATAACCAGACTTAAGAAACAAACAAAAAAATTTACATAATACGAACTTAAGTTCAAGTCTCTAGCATTTGGCTAAATGGCTATATTTTTGTTATGGGCGGAGCTGGATCGGTATATTTTTGTTATGGGCGGAGCTGGATCGGTTGTTTCTTGGACCGTTTGGGTGAACCCCCTTTTGAGGTTGCGTAAACCACGCCCCCACCGCCATTCTGCCCTCTGATTTGTACTTAGTGTTTTCCAATAGAAAAATTGGATCGCTTGTTCCTTGGACCGTTTGGGTGGACCCCCTAGGGCGGAGTCGGAGTGGTTTCATTTGGTGGGGGGAAAGACGCCATTTTTAGTAGTCACCATGCCGTGGACTGGCGAGCATCGTGGTTTTGTAGTCGAAACGTTCTTAAAAAATAAGGATAGTGTGGGTGGCGACCAGCGTGCATTTCGTAGACGGTTTGGTTTGAGTCGTCATGCTCATGATAGTGTTCCTGATGCTAAAACCATAAAGGAAATGGATTACAAGTGTACAGGCGACAGGATCTGCACTGCCTAGAAAACCAGTCGGACAACCAAAGAGTGTGAGGACACCAGAGAACATAATGGCGGTGAGAGCGTCTATTGAACAATCTCCATCGCGCTTTGCATGGAAACATGCTGCTGCTCTTGGAATGTCGGCCAGAACGGTGAGGCGAATTTTACACTCAGACCTTCATTTAAACCCGTATAAGATAATGGTTGTTCAAGAATTGATGCCAGCAGATTTTGTTAAACGTACAGATGCTTGCAATGCAATACTGGCTTCTTTACAACCCGGCACTATTCTGTGGTCTAGTGATGAGGCCACATTTTCACCTCTCGGGCACAGTAAATAAGCAAAACTTTCGTTACTGGGCAGCTGAAAACCCACGAACTCTTCATCAAAAACCTTTTCATTCACCAAAAGTGACTGTGTGGTGTGCTGTGTCCTCCGTAGGCATAATTGGCCCCTACTTTTTGGAATCGGAAGGTGCAAAACCGTTACTGTGAAACGCTGTACGCTATTGTGAGATGGTTTGGAGAACTTTTTCTATCCCCAGAATTGAAGAGTATGGTGGAGGGAAGAATAATATGGAAGCCTTTTGGTTTCAACAGGGATGGTTGCCACGGCTCATACCGCACCCGTCGCTCTCGTCCAACTTTCCTGCAAGAACGGTTTTCCGTCCCGGGCCGCTTGGTCTCATTACGAGGGGGATGTTTCAATGTGCCCCCTCCGCTCCCCACCGATCTAAGCCCATTGCGGATTTATTTTTCTTTGGGGGTTACCTCAAATCTGAGTGTTTTACAAATGTTTCAAACCCATAGGGACCTTGGAAGCCCTTAAACGGAAGCAATTGTTTTGATGTTTAATCAACTGGAATAACGCCAGCAGGATATGCTGCGTAGGGTTTTTGAAAACTTCAATTTGAAACGGCTTAATATGTGCATAGCTCTGTCGAAGGTTCGATCACCTGGACGATATCATTTTTAAAACCTTAATAAAAAATAAATGGCGGTTCGTTGTATGTAGATTTCAGAAAATAAAAAGCTTTTGTAATAAATCTTGTATGGTTTTTTATTACAGTTAATCCAAATCTCAGGGAGTTACACTCTGGCCCCAACCCGTGGTAACTTAAAACCTTTTACATAAGGCACAGTATCAGTATTCCTGTTGGACGGATTATGTTTCCAACACGAAACTTGGTTAAATTTAAATTAACTTTTGTTGAATTTATATGTTTCGCCGTATGATTGTCCATCTATTCTGCCAACAGAACATGTTAAAGAGTTAAATGAGTTATCAGATCGCCAGTCCTTTGTGCGATAGCCTCGTTACGTACCACCTGGTGTGGCGTGGCTCCTACGTAAATGCGTTTATTTTTAAAAAATATACAACGTGTTAAACAGAATAATCATGCAATGGTAAGGTACTTGAAAATTCTATTGGAAGTTCTCATGCAGTATTGGTCAGTTATAACAATGGCTATATACTTTTTTGCAATGTTTTTAAGAATAGAGATATATTTATTCTTTTTTTAAAGTATTTTACCAATACCATCACAAAACTAACGAGAATAATTCTTAATACAAAACTTATCAAAAAACAAATGGTATTAAAACATTAATTTACAAATTATTCTATAAAAATACCAATACGTGCAATTAAACTAAGATTTGTATAGGATACACACTTTTAACACATAATTAAAAACTATTACAAATTTTAGAATACAAGTTTTTAAATGCAATACCACCTTATTCTAATATACATATACGAAATATGTAATGAAATATTATTATATTTAATCTTTCAAAAAACATAGCGCCTCAAAGGCAAAAGCCATGTGAGGTCCCTTTCTCCAATATTTGGGTGGGTAATTTGGGGTATTCATAGAAACTCTATCAGTCTTTGATTTCACGTCAGTATTAATTACAAAAATGTAAATAAATTAAAAAAAGGGAAAACACTACAATTGGAGGCTCCATTTTACATAAATTTTTACTGTCCATTACCATTTGTGACACTGGATTACCTTACGTGGCTGCCCTCGGGCTAGAGGCCCAAGAGTGAAAGAGGGGTGTCCTGATGGCATGCACATGGTACATAGTTTCCCTTCCTCTCAGGTTGGGTAGTTGAAGTGCACCATTTCCATACGTTGCTGGAAGGTGTTGAAGCAATTACTCCCTGCGCCCCAAATTTTCCCAGAACCGCTTGGCGGGAGAGCAGGTGACGGGAGTTACTGATATAAACATAAGGGGATCTCTGGGAACGCAGGAAGCTGTATTGTCCTGGCAAACTTAGACTCAGCATGTAATCATGGCGGGGCCTTAAACGGTCTCGAGAGAGGATTCACTGGTAAACAATCGAGGAGAAGGTGGGGGCTGCATCTGTGTGTCGGAAGATGGAACAGAAAGGTCCTAACAGTCAGCTTTCTTCCCCAGATTGGAAGCTCTTACCTTCTCTTATCTTAATTTAGATCAGTGTTTTTCTCGGGCCTTATGGATCTAAACTACGGTGTCCATGGTCACCTGAGAAAGCGATTCCTCACAGAGGTCGGCCGTCTCCTGGAGGAGTGAGATATCGATGATCAGGAGGATCTCTCTGGAATCTGTCCTGCAAACAGCAAGAGAGACGCTACTCCTTTTTGTGTTAGTATTGTACAAAGGTTGTGGATACTTTTACCAAAAGGAGGAGCGAACTTTGATCGGTTTGTGTTCTTGGTGGTGTTAGTTGAGAACTTCTGAAAAACCGTAATCAGGGGTTTTTAGCCCACATGATATTACTTCCTGGGTGCTAACAAACAAGCCACCAGAAGAAGCATTGAAAATTGGTTTTGCCAACTGGCTATATTAACATAACCTGTCGCGGTGTGTTAGCAAGTGTTAGAATGAGCCTAGAACACGCTACA
>NW_025784629.1:0-20955 GCF_021130785.1 Homalodisca vitripennis
GCGTTTTCTGTAGTCTGTACGAGGAACCTCAACAAATTAGAAACCAATAAATAATGATCACTATTAATGTGTTATAAAAGTCCTATACGGTGTTGATTACTATATTTCTTGTAATTCTCGATGTCTCTTCAGTACCAGATTTTAAAACTCTTTTAACGTACTAGTTATCGGTGGAAATTCTTTTACAGAAGCATTGCTCAATTTTTTTTTTGTAATTTTTGGCGGGTTTTAATAAGACGAATGTCTTTAAAATTAAACAAATGCCAAACTTCCGACATGGATAAAACAGGCAGCAGGGGAGTAGCACGGGTGGGTTCTAAGGGGTCACGGGACTCGGACCCTTCAATTTTAATTTTTTTCAATTAGCAATTTAGTAAACGATTATAATTATTTGAATTTTAAAAATTTCGTTGATTACTATAATGTACTGCTGAATGGTCATTTTCAACAAAGAAATGGGTCAAGAACTTTTTGAGGAACAAAATGGAGGCCTTACTCTCTGTCCACTACCGGGCAAATATCAGTTTATATAGAATCCACCCTTCCCCCAGAAAAACTTTTTTCCTGGCTACTTTGGTGACAGGCAGTCACACAGTTTGAATATAGGATATTTAAAAGCCCAATTCATATTATACACGAGTACTGAACACAATTCACCTAAAATCAAAATTAGAACAAATATAGCTTCAAATAGTGGGCAAGGGAAAACTTTGCGGAATTACCAAACAAATAATTACAATGCTTTTGGGCATTGGACGTAAAAAAAAGACTTTTCTAAGGATAGAAAACAAAGAAGCGTTTTTTTACCCTTACTACACCGTGGTCATGGTGTGAAGAGGATTTCACTTAAGTTTGATAAACCATTCAAAATTTGTCACACCCCTTAACCTTTACCAATGCCTATCCTTTACAAAATGCATCTTTTTAAAGCCCTCCCTTTTCAGGCACAAAAAACGATTCTAAAGACCCCCCCCCCCCCCCCCCCCCCCCCCAAAAAACGGAGCGTGCGTCAAGACACTTGAAGATCGGTCAATGTGCCATTGCTCTTTTGACTGGTCTGGAAGTGGCGACGCGATTGATCACGTATCCTAGGCAACAAGGTGTGTCCCGACACGTCACGCCATAACACATTCACTATTCCATCACACCACGCCATCGTCTCCACACGCCATCGTCTCCACTACGCGCGCTCGCTGCACTCGCATGTACCCCTCTCTCATTGTTTGTTCTCGGTCTGTGCGTCTATTTGATCAGCTGATTTCCTCTCCACTCCGCACAAAACAGCTGGTATTCTTCCGTTCCTTCGATTTTGTTTGTTGGCCGCATGAGAATCGCCATATTCCCAATCGGCAAATAAATCGTCCTCCACTTCCGCGCTGCACTCCCAGTATCCCCTCTTCTCATTGTTTGTCTCGGTCTGTGCGCTATTGATCAGCTGATTTCCTCTCGCACAAAACTGCTGGTATTCTTCCGTTCCTTCGATATGTTTGTTGGCCGCATGAGACTCGCCATTACATATTCCCATTCGGCAATAAATCGTTCTCCACTACCGCACTGCACGCCCAGTACCCTCTCTCATTGTTTGTCTCGGTTCTGTGCCCTTTTCGATCAGCTGATTTCCTCTCTTACTCCGCACAAAACAGCTGGTATTCTTCCGTTCCTTCGATATGTTTGTTGGCCGCATGAGACTCGCCATATTTCCCATTCGGCAATAAAATCGTCTCCACTAACCGCACTGCACTCCCAGTACCCCTCTCTCAGTGTTTGTCTCGGTCTGTGCGCTATTGATCAGCTGATTTCCTCTCGCACAAAATACAGCTGGTATTCTTCCGTTCCTTCGAGATATGTTTGTTGGCCGCTTGAGGACTCGCCTTATTCCCATTAGGCAATAAATCGTCTACAATACCGCACTGCACTCCCAGTACCCCTCTCACATTGTATGTCTCGGTCACTGTGCGCTATTTGATCAGCTGATTTCCTCTCGCACAAAACAGCTGGTATTCTTCCGTTACTTCGATATGTTTGTTGGGCCGGCATGAGGACTCGCATTAATCTTACCCATTTGGCATATAAATCGTCTCCACTACCGCACTGCACTCCCAGTACCCCTCTCACATTGTTTGTCTCGGTATGTGCGCTATTGATCAGCTGATTTCCTCTCGCACAATACAGCTGGTATTTTTCCGTAACTTCGATATGTTTGTTTGGCCGCTTGAGACTCGCAATATTTCCCATTTGGCAATAAATCGTCTCCAACTACCATTCTGCACTCCACAGTACCCCTCTCTCATTGTTTGTTTTCGGTCTGTTACGATTATTGATCAGCTGAATTTTCCTTTCCACTCCGCACAAAACAGCTGGTTTTCTTATCCGTTCCTTCGATTTGTTTGTTGCCCGTCATGAGGGACTCGCTCATATTCCAGTTGGCAATTTTGTGTGAAAACAAGTAACACTCAGTAGAATTCATGTCTCAGTTTTATTAATTTAAAACGTGATACTTTATTCGATTTCCGTATAAATATCTACTTAAAAGTTTCTCCTCAATTCCCCACTTTGGTTATAAACAATCATCAACCACTATAATGTGATAATAATATATTTTTATTGCACAAAATACAAATGTGGTGTTTGTATTGCAATCGATGACTTTTTAATTAAATTACAAACAAAAACTGTCATTCAGCCATTGTAGTAACTCATTCAGACCAAATACTTTATTTTCATTCATTACGATCGGCATTCATACTCTTTTTTCTCACCTCTAGTTTCAGTATTAGTTAAAACCACTCATGTTGTCTTCCAGATGTGTGAATGAAACATAAAACCGGCTTCTGAGACCAAACTAATTTGTAACGAGCTTCAAACGCTTTCGGCGTTGTGGAATTTTTTATCGTTTCCGGAAAAACTATTCACAAATAACGAACTCCAAACTTGAACAGACAAAAATGTTCATACACTACCGTTCTGTTGTCTCGCAGACCGGTATTCCTTCCTGTCTCTAGTTTTATTATAGTGTTAAAGTCTCTACCTCTTATGTGATCGCACTTTGTCTCGAAAAGCGATGTTTCTAAAACTGATTCAGAAGAAACTAACTATTCATTGGAAAACGTTATAACATAGTGCTGATGTTAACAATATCGTTCCCTTTGCTCGACGAGTTTATGCAATGACGTTATTGGGCTTTTGTAATTCAACATTGTTTATGTTAAGCACTTCTTGACAGTACTTGCCGTTTTATTCGGTATTTATATAGCAGTAATTTAATACTGCATATGTTTGATAGGCTCGCTAAAACTTCCTGTGAAACATACAAGCTTTTCATTGTATTTATATTTCCAAAATTATGACATATAGTAAAATCCTTTTTTTACTTTAATTGAAAAAATTATCTACATTTGCATTTTTGCCACGTGTTATTGTTTCCACACAATGCAAACAGTTTCTATTCATTTTATAAAAATCATAAATGTTATTAAAAAAGTTTTTTTTTTCTTAAAAAGTAAACCATGATAATACACTAAATTTAATTTTGTCAAAAATGTTTTGCATATAATTGTTTTCCTCGCGAAATACAGTATAGTATTTAAATTTGTACATGGTGTTTATGTTTTTATTCCACAGCACTATGTACGAAAAATTGTACTAACAATTAAAAGTAATAATGGCTGCAAGAAGGAGAGTTAAGCAATAAAACCGTTGGAATTTTTTACTAGAAAAATTAAGCTTCAACCTTCTAAAAGGTTTACAGCCTGAAACTCTTGTTTTGACAGAAACAACTGTTTCTCAGGTCCACACCAAACGTTTATTAAGGAACAGTAAAACACAAGCTCGCTGCGTTGTAATATGTAATTTTGTACAGCCCTCACTTACCAATTTAAACTCCGCTGCAGCTGTTGGATGGTTGCGCTGAAAGAGCAAAATGTCAAGAGAGGAATCCCTGGAGAGATGATCTACGAACAAAGTAATGCTCTTCTTTAATCACACACGCAACTGTGTTCTTTGACATCTGACATAATACAGGGGAGAGGGTTACTCATGTGCAGGCTCAAACAATCAGTGGCGTCGTAAAATTAGAACAGAGTCGCGCCCCCCCCGCTGCGTACTGAAAAAAAAAAAAATCGCGCCCCTCCTGTCAACGGCTCCTTACACCCCCCCCCCCTTCCTCCTACTGACCTACACGCATCGTTATAATTCATAGCCTACTTCCCCTGGTCTACCTTAATTCTTCATGATGTTCACTCTAATTACGGTATATTGTAATAGAAAAACAACATTTACTTTTTTAAGATTGGCTTTTTAAATTTGTGGAAATAGTTGATAGTCCCGTGCTGTGCAATGTATATTTTTTTACATTTTGTAAAAAGATCAAAAAGGAAAAGAAAACTTTAAAATGAATTATTCATCATAATTTATTTTATTTAATGAAAATATCTCAAACATTAAAATAAAACTAGAAAAAATTGTAGACATCTAGTTACTTTATTTCCATTTTATTTAAACCCTCTCCTCTTCTTTAAAAACTGAACTATTTTTCAGCTAACATCTTCAAGTTGATCCTACGAAGCCCGTTCATGTTCTATGGCTCAAGTCTCCCAAAGCGATCAGCCTGGTATTGGTCATAGTGTTTATCAAATAATTCTTTATGAGCTTGATTTTAGAAAATGGCCTGAAAAATTTATATTAAGATTTATAAAACTATGTTGTTAACATATATGCCATTTTCAGGTTATAATACAAGTATATATTTAAAGGGTATAATAACTCTTCTTAACACAAAAAATTAATTTTAGTTAGTACGGGTTTTTATGATATTTTGGTGCTTACGAACCTTTCCGCTGGACGCTAGACGTAACTGGGAGAGTCAAGAACATCATCATCGCTGTGCAGACTTTCAGGAAGGCTGCTTGACAAAGTCACGTTTTCTATCATTAATATATGAGGCTAAAGTCCTTAACTTTTTTCAATCCTCTTGTTTTTATTTCATCCGAAACAATGTTTCTGAAAACACCACTATATTTGTGTCTCCAACCCGTGTCTGAATCATCTTCCTCATACTTCTCACA
Organism: Homalodisca vitripennis; assembly: GCF_021130785.1. Taxonomy (NCBI): domain Eukaryota; kingdom Metazoa; phylum Arthropoda; class Insecta; order Hemiptera; family Cicadellidae; genus Homalodisca; species Homalodisca vitripennis. Next base: position 5,064 of record NW_025784629.1, read on the forward strand.
AAACTTACTGGCCGAAAAAATTAGTTCATCATCACTTTTCTCTGTGAGGTACTTTGGTGTTTTAACAAAGATTGACTGATCGTTAATTCCTGTCCATGCTCTCAAAACGTCTGGAGATTTGAGCAATAACTATATCCAAGCTCCTGTAAAGTAAAAATACTTTTACTTTGAATCTCTTGCTAATGGATTAGAAAATTCAACAATCGTTGGTCAGTTCGTCAAAAAAGTTTTTTACTTTTTTTACATCGTTTATGTCAGGCAGAGAAGACTCAATTTTCCATCCCCTGGCTAGCGTTTCAGCTTCTGTAAACAAAACCTTCAAACTCATTTCTTGCTCTCTTTAGTTCAGGTCATACTCCTATTTATCCAACGTAAGGGCTGTAGCTTCGTTCGGTCAAAATTCGATACAAATTCCTTCTTTATTTGTAGTGTCGAGGTAGAAGTGTTTTTAGATGTAATCATTAATTCTCGGATTCTCGGGTCTAAGAAACCTTACTTTTGTGAAAGTAAGTCATCGAATTGACTAAATTTGAAAACCGGACGTCAATTTGTTTTTAAATAAATGAGTACCCGCAGTTGCCTATAAAACCCGACTTACAATTTTTAAATAAATTAGAAGTTCAGAATAATATTCGTCCAACAGCTTTAAACTGACGTCACATGAAGACAGAAAACAAATTTTACACTTTATGGGCGCAAGAGTTGTAAATCAATCGTAGCACTAGATGAGCCAACGGGTCGGACCACAATCTAGTTTGTTGAGTGTCTTGACTAAGTATAGGAACCCCCTTATGCTCCATAGATTTCCTCCGTCTTACGAACGGGAGCTTTGCCATCTTGGCAGGGCTTTATCGCCGATAAAAAACCACCACGTAAACTTTATGATTTGAAACCAAATCGTTAAAATAAAATCATTTCTCGTTATTGATCAGTTAACTTGAGTACATTGAAGTACCACAAATAGAACATAAATTATGCGAGACACCATATGCAACGATACTCTGCATTTGGCGACTTTTGCCCCCTTTATTCTAGACTTGGATGTCCAGAATATGTTCATCCACTCCATGTACGGCTGCCCCGTCATAACCCTGGCCTCTACCCACTTTTCTAATTTTAAATGTTTGTTTTCCCTTCGTTCACAAAAAATTACAAAACCTCGTTTAGTAATTTTTTTTTTGTCCCGAATTTTGGCCGTGTAAGAGCTATGAACCCTAAGAATGATTTCTTTAATTTCATAGTTTTTTTTTTTTTTTACGTAGTTTTTCGGTGACCATGGCCACACATGTCGTATTACTATCGTATAGTTTGATCAGTTTTTGAAGACGACGTCTTGAGTGGTGTCTAATACACAGAGAGAAGAAAGGAGCTGCTTGGATTTCACTCAATACAAAAACTTCATCCAAGCCCAACCACCCTCCCAATGCTGGTCAGAGGCCCGGCAAGAACCATGATCATGTATCCTGAATTTTGGTAGTATTTGAGGATGACAAATGACTGTAAACCCCTTTAGCTTTGATCGTTTTCTAAGCTGACCTTTTTAGAAAGAGGAGTCGTATCGTGACAACAAATCTATAAATATTCAAAAAGTTTCCTCAGAAGTATGTGTCCACTGTTTCAATATTTTCATTCCGCATGCCCTCTGAACTGAACGGCGCTAAGTTACAAGTAGCCATAGTTATTACTGTACCCCATTCTAAAAGTCTTTTGAGAATCTCACAATACTCAGGTTCATGCACTTTTGAATAAGTGAATATGTTTGCATCTTGGGCTATTTTTTTTATAACGGGTACCATATAATTGCTAAAAGAAGAACATGGATTTCTAGAGTGTATTACGAGAATTTTCATGTTCTTTAATTTTTGTTTTAGCATTAAACCCTTCAGCCAATCATTGTTTTATAGGACCTTTTAACCCACCATAGGCATCTTTAAATTTAGGGTCAGTTCTGTCAGCGAACAACCAACAAGGTTCACATGTATAAGCGCCATTTTAATCTAAAGGTGAATAACAAAGCCAAAACCCGTTCTCGTAGTTTACTTGGACGCCGTTTTGGGCAATTTTGTAATAGAAAAAATCACTGCTAAAAAGATCTATTGTTTGGTTCGAAGTCTTTAGGGTGGGAGGGAACAAGGCCCTGTGGGCCTACGATGGTTCAGAATTCAAAATGAAATTTTTATCTTACTTCTTTTAAGAGGGATACTCCCTGTGCATTAGTGTACGAGCCCAATGTCCAGTTTTTAAAAACAGAAAGCCACGTATGATTGAACCTGATTTCATTGACGTATCAATATGGCAAACACCGAGTATTTATATCAATGTCTACGGTACCAGGTGGCATGATGGCTACATGCTATCATTGATTTTATCTTAAGAACGTTCTAGGACTTCACGGTCTGGTTCGTATTATTTGTGAATATCAGTGTGGGGTCTGAGTAGAATGTAGTCCATTTTATCTGGTCTCGGATGGTAGGTAGGTCAGAACTTATTTTTTCGAACATACAGGCACTGGAACTCACACACAATTAAACCGGAAGTTATTTGTTTCTCTTACACTGTCATTGTTTTTAACTAAGAGATAATGTCAGAAATTTAAAAATAGATCAATTTTTTGATGTGTTTTTTTTGCTTTTTCTTTCCTTCCTCGCTTCCTTCACTGCTTTCTGGTATTCTGCACCACTAGGTTTTTTAGACATTTTTGTTTTAACAATAATTATTGATTTAGTTTGTCTAGTGACATCGTCCCATAAAAACATATAAGTTTCCTGTAAGAGGTTGTAGTTTTGCAATACTACTTTTTCCCACCGGCCGGACTCAGCACAGTTGTTAGGGCTACTGAATAAAATCACAGGCAACCTTTCGAAAATGTGCTAGATTAAAAACGTAACCTGAGTACATGAATATATGACATGAGATGACTAAGGAACCTAGACAACGTAATACTGTGAAGGGAACTGCTACCTAACAATAATTGGTTATCTCTGGTAGTGTGATGAGGGGACGGGAGGGGTTAGTATATCAAGGTCGCATACAATGAAACGAAGGGCAGTACAAACGCACGCACACCCCCACGCTCACCCAGATACGGGTCCTAAACTTCGCCGTCCCTGTAACAATACCACTTACCCGTAGGCGGGTGTTCAGGAGGTCAAATAGTTTGCGCTGCTTATAGTGTTTTTTTGTGAAGTGACGTTTAAACTAACAAACAAGAAATGTAATACATAGGCCTACGCAATTCCTCGCTAGCTCATTTATACAAAAACCCCAAATCTATAATTGGAAACCCGCATCCCCACTATGCACAACCCCCCATACCTCCCACAATTACCCCACGTTTACACCCAATGGAAAATGAGTGATATTCAACCTTAAGGAACTATTTGGTAAAAATCGGTTTATTTTTTTTTATCCCCTTTTTTCATTCCTTTCGTGTGGCGCCCCTTGACACGACCGCGCCTATCCCCCGCATGTGCGGGGGTAATGTCGGGGGTCATGTATACTACGCCCTTCCAACATGTCACACAATGGTTACTTGTCAATGTCCCTTTCAATTACCCAAAGGTTAAAAGTGATCGCTCGCTTGTGGGTAGCTCGCCACGGGGTCCGGACGTCCTTCTTCGGATTTGACATCCGAACTAGGAGCCGTGGCTTAAGCCTGCGGTCACACTTGAGCCTGCTCTACAGCGTACATCACTCAATAGCGTGCGTCTGCATGAATCTCAGCAACACTTCCGTGTCAGGGTTCTCTGACTGTCTAGCTGTCACACTTGAGCCTGCTCTACAGCGTACATCACTCATAGCGTGCGTCTGCATGAATGTCAGCAACACTTCCGAGTCAGGGTTCTCTGGACTGTCTAGCTGTCTCACTTGAGCCTGCTCTACAGCGTACATCACTCATAGCGTGCGTCTGCATGAATCTCAGCAACACTTCCGTGTCAGGGTTCTCTGACTGTCTAGCTGTCACACTTGAGCCTGCTCTACTGCGTACATCACTCATAGCGTGCGTCTGCATGAATCTCAGCAACACTTCCGTGTCAGGGTTCTCTGACTGTCTAGCTGTCACACTTGAGCCTGTGCTCTACAGCGTAGATCACTCATAGCGTGCGTCTGCATGAATGTCAGCATCACTTCCGTGTCAGGGTTCTCTGGGACTGTCTAGCTAGTCACACGTTGAGCCTGCTCTACAAGCGCGAGATCACTCATAGCGTGCGTCTGCATTGAATCTCAGCAACACTTCCGTGTCAGGGTTCTCTGACTGTCTAGCTGTCACCATCTTGAGCCTGCTCTACAAGCGGAGGATCACTCAATAGGCGTGCGTCTGCATGGAATCTCTTCAGCAACACTTCCGTGTCAGGGTTCTCTGACTGTCTAGCTGTCACACTTGAGCCTGCTCTACAGCGGAGATCACTCATAGCGTGCGTCTGCATGAATCTCAGCAACACTTCCGTGTCCGGGTTCTCTGACTGTCTAGCTGTCACACTTGAGCCTGCTCTACAGCGTACATCACTCATAGCGTGCGTCTGCATGAATGTCAGCAAACACTTCCGTGTCAGGGTTCTCTGGACTGTCTAGCTGTCACACTTGAGCCTGCTCTACAGCGGAGATCACTCATAGCGTGCGTCTGCATGAATCTCAGCACCACTTCCGTGTCAGGGTTCTCTGACTGTCTAGCTGTCACACTTGAGCCTGCTCTACAGCGGAGATCACTCATAGCGTGCGTCTGCATGAATCTCAGCAACACTTCCGTGTCAGGGTTCTCTGACTGTCTAGCTGTCACACTTGAGCCTGCTCTACAGCGGAGATCACTCATAGCGTGCGTCTGCATGAATGTCAGCACCACTTCCGAGTCAGGGTATTCTGACTGTCTAGCTGTCACACTTAGGCCTGCTAGAGTTGGCCGTGTGTAGGTTTAATGTAGCAATACGCGAAACATTCAGCACCACGAACTGTTGGTGTTTTACCGGCAGACTCGGTCTGCCAAGTAAGGCTGGAGGGTCAAAACACTGAGCCTGTTTGTCACACTTTCGTCCAGGACATCCTCCGCACAAATAAGGCTGGCCTGGATCGTCACTCAGTCTAGACCTTGGAAACGGTCTAGGGTGGAACGAAAAGAGTTATGCCAATATTTGAAATCTTACTACCAATAATACTAGTTTGGAACGAGAAGAGTACGTTATTCGAAATCTTAAAACCAGTGACACTGGGGTGAAAAGAAAAGAATTACGTTTAGGCTATATTCAAAATTTCAGATCCAGTGACACCAGGGAGGATCGAAAAGACTAAGTTAATATTCGAAATCGAAAACACTAGGATGGAACTATAAGAGTACGCCAATATTTGAATTCTTAAAACTAATATCACTAAGCTAGAAGGAAAAGATATCACTAAGCTGGAAGGAAAGAGAACGCAATTATTCGAAATCTTAAAACTAAAAACACTGGGGTGGAACTACAGAGTAAGCCAATATTCGAAATCTTAGAACCAATAACGCTGGGGTGGAACGAAAAGAGTACGCCAATACTTGGAAACAGCGTGGCAATTACTCTAGTAGCGGTAATCACTATCGATGCCACACCCTACAAATACTGGGAACACTCTACAGTTCTATTTCATGGCCTCAGATGTGATGTCAGTATTTTGTGTCCGTTCAATAAAAATACCGTTGGCCCACACTACGGGTATTGATACTACAAACATAGTTAAAATCTCACTTATTTATCACAATTTCATATTTTTTCTATATTTAAGGCTGAAAATAAATCGAAACGATTTATTTACACACTAATTCCAGATTGACTTGAGAAGAATCGAAAAGAAGGAGAATATCTCACAAAATAAATTGATCTATTGTAATGAGGGTCGTTTCATTTAAAGTCTATTAATTCAGCTATTATCTAACATGCCATTATACTGATTTATTATCGATTTAGTTTAAAAGGATATCTTATGTTAACATAATTCTTAATGTTAAAGACATGTTACTATCGTGACTTTCGCTGTTATGGTATGCAGCACATTTACACTTCTATTTCATCACATAGTTAGTAAAGTAAAGATGCCACATTTTACCAGGCGAAGTTAGAGCTACGAAGCCCTCTCTTACACTTAAACCTGGGGACCTACGGCTTAAAGGTGACTTCCGAACCACCACCAATGGCCGGGCAAGCGGGCTGCTTGCAAGGACAGGATCGCTCAGCGGTCACCTATCCAAGCAGCGGCCACGCTCGACGTTAACTGATCCGGTTATCTTGCGATAACCGTTCTACCCACTACACTACGCCATTGGCATAGTTTCAATAGTTCAAAATAGAAATTTGCTTTACAATAATAAATAATAAGGTTGAATTAATTACTTTCTTTATACACAATTTTCTCTTTTATTTTTTGCGTTTTGTTGTTGTTCCTGTTACCCATTATTTTGCTCTCCATTCTAAAAAAGTGAAAATATTTTACCCAAAAGTCCATGTATGTTTTGTTGTAAAGGTGTTCAGCTACACCCCATCCGGAATTCCAGTTCGAGGGGATGCAATTTATCTCGATCATCACAACGTTATGTTAGTATATTGTTTGTTATGTCTACTATTACTATACTGTAGATTACCAAGGGGCATTTACAAACCAAATATTAAAATAACGAAGTATACATGTATTTATTTTTAAATCTAGTTAAAATAATTTTTATTTTGGATGAAAATAAGCCTGTACTTTTTTGAAAATACCTCTGGCATACGCCCATTGGCCGTTTTTAAAACTCTGTTTTGTGTAACCATTGTTTATAATTTTTATTTTGTTTACAATTTATAGTGAGTGAATTTTTTATAAATAATTATAATTATTACCGTTGACTTACATTTCAACGATAAGGTAAGCACTAATATAACTTAAAAAATGTCCTAAAACATAAGAAGGTCAGAATTTGACGTCGAAGGCTCTCTTTGAAGCAGTCGACAAGAAAAATGCTGGATAGGAAATTTTGCTGGGACTATTCTATATGACTAATTATACCAATTTCAGCTCTAAATGTTTCTAGGATATTTAAAACTGTTACTATAAATTTAAAGACTAATATAAAGGTCTTCTTAGTTCTCTTTTGACAGACATAGCCTTCTCTGAGCTGTGTTATATATTTTTCTTGACCGGGAAACAAAACCAAAATTAACTATGGATCTAAAAATACTGAGGATGAAGTAAATATTATAATGGCTAAAATTATAAACTTGTATAGTGTATTTTATTTATTACGGCAACAATGTAAACTCAAAATTAGCGTCGGAAACATAATTCACGGCGGTCATAAACGTGCAACGCCTCCTAATATGCGTGCAAAGCAACGGGTAACTGCTAGCAGTGCAGACATAAGAGGACAATGTAGGTCTAAACTGTTTACTATACATTTAAAGAGTGCTATTAAACCTATCTAATTTGTCTTTTGGACAAAAGTAGGCTTCTCAGAGCTGTGTGTGTGTGTGTATATATGTATATACGTTTTCTTGATCGTAGGAAGAAGGCAAACTCAAAATTGGCGTTGGAAATATAATTCTCTCGAAACAGAAGTGCTCATACAGGTGCGAAACCAGCAAAATTGCGTGCAAGCGGCGGGTAACTGCTATTCTAAATATAGTTCAAAACACAACGAATTTATCATAGTACTATGTTTTAATTTGTATCCACTTGAGTTAGCCACATTTCACAATCTGTGTACTCTGCAATTTAGCCTTGTATATGTAATTAAAATTAATTAATCAAACATTCCTCTCCTTGGGCTTTGAGCCCCCAGAGCACAATGAATAAGGGCTTAGAACTGTGAACGTTAGAAGCGCTAAACATATTAATATCAAATATTATCAACCACGGGTTGATTAATATCGTGTAGCCGCATAACGCCTTCTACATTCTGGTTAGGTGAACTCAATACATGGATTCTGATTCAGAATAAGAAGTTTGCGATTTATGGAGACACCTTTGAAAACATTTGTTACTGTATTGATACATTGTATTTTCTATCATCTACTTATTGCACAGCACCTCATAGTAGTGCAAAATAATAATTAATGTTACGTTAAAAACCACTATAACTAAGACTTCACACTCCTCGATCTAATAAGTACGTATATTATTATTTCCTTTGCTATTGGTTATAAAGAATTGGCAAAATACAAGTTTATGTATCTATGTATTATACGAGTGTAAATTAAGTCCTGATACCGTCTAGATTTATATTTAAAAACTGATTGGAGATATCGAATGTATTTCCTCCATTTTTAAAGGAAGGCTAGAGGGGGACTCTACTTTAAATTTTACGAATTGCAATCCCTATCTTGTGGCATACGATTTTGGAAGGTGAAATTCAAAAGAAACACAATGACATGAAACCAAAACATCTCATACGCACGATCCTAGCATAAAGTTATGGACAAAACAACCCCTTAACATCAGCTAAGGGGTGGGAAATTTATAGTACTTGATATGCCTGGATATATTTCCTAAATCGGATTGAGATAATTCACATGTACAACCTTCACCACACTTAATTATTAAACCTACTTCCATTGGAATACAACTTAAAAAACTAACATGTACAGAAGATAGGGAGATACAATCTGAAAATTTAAAGTTACGCATCTTTTACCCCTCTTTTGACAAGGCGAGAGTGACTTTTTTACCCTAAAAAAAACTCAAAAAAGTAATTTAATTAAGTATGGCGATAGGTAGTACAAATAATAATATCTCAGTCCGTTTGGAATATATTCCAGCGCATATTCAGGACGAAAATTAAGATACCACCCTTTAGATGTAAGGGGGGTTGTTTGCCCATTTGTGCTAGGATCGTCTGTATGAGATATTTTGTTCATGTCATTGATGTTTCTTTTGGAATTTACCTTTTCAAACTGATCATATCACACAAGATAGGGGTTTGTAATATGAAAAATTAACAAGTGACCCCAACCTCTACCCCCTTAGAAAAAGACGGTTGCAGAATATTATATCCTTCAAAAAAGTCCAAAAAAAGTATTTTAATAGAGTATGGTAAAGATTGTACATTGATATCTCCAATCCGTTTTGGAACTATACCCAGGCAGTGTTCAGGGACCTTAATTTACACCCTGTTATAAGCTTCTTATTTATACAGTATATATATATATTAAGATTATATATATTTCCCCTATATATATATATATAATATATATATATATAAAAATAATACATCTTTTCCAAAAAACCATTTTTGTATCGTCGCAATGAAACTATTTAAAAAACAGTAACAAACTATTTTTAGAAAATGCATACTCAGTATGCATTTCATTTCAGTTTTTCCTGTGCCCAGCACATTATGGTCAACTTGGGATAACTCACACGGCAGGAATGGGGCTAAAAATACCTATGAATCAAATTTGATAACAAGAAAGTTAAACTGAATACTAGGTGTGAAAAGTGGGAAGTTCACTGAAAAGCATTTCTTCCCACAGAATAATGGAATGTACAGACCGTCAAAGTCTGAAAGATTGAACCCAATGCTACTGCACTAACCCCCTTTCTTATCACCTAAGGTTTCCAGTCGCACTTGTGATTAACTTATACATAAAATTGTACCAGCTAGCACTATGTAAATCGGTTACTCGAGGTAAACTTTTCCAAATCCCGGGCCTCCTGAGTGTCGTCGCCCCGCTCCGATAAACCCATCTCCACCTACCTTCCAACCCTACCAGGACACTCCTCTCCCATCCATCATCACCCATTGTGTTTCAACGCCTTCAGACCTCGATTTAAGGGCCCGAGCCTACGCCGGTCTTACCTTATCCATTTGCTCATTACCTGCTTCAGCCGCTCCTGGAAGCCCACCTATTCCAACACTTCAAAGTTGTGTGATCGCAATCTTGGACTGTGACGAGCCCCTACTGATCCTCTACTGTAATGATCATATATATACCATCATGAACGAGGTCAAATTACCATTATCATTCATCCCGAATCTAAATAAACTTTCTCCTGCTACATCAATAGCGACATAAAAACTATCTTGAAAAATAGTAATTCAAACCCAGGAAAAGCAGTCTATTTGTAACGTTTGAAGAGCAACTTGCAAGGTATTTTCTAGTTTCTTAACTCAGTTACCTTAAAGACTAAACTATAACCTTAAGGGAAATCCTCGATAATACCTTAGGCCATCTCATGAATCAAGTTTTTGGAAGAACGGATGTATGGTAGTATCACGTTGAGATTAACGTTAGCTATGATTTGCAAGAGTTGTGATTTAATGTGAATTATTAAATTTTCTCGACTCCTCATTTCACCATCCAGCTTTGTGCAAGCCATCCCAAAAGCTGACCACCGTTCACAGGACTTGACTCCTGGAATCTGGAGTCCACGTTCCGTCTGAAGAAATCCACAAAAAGTCCAAAAGAAAATCCAATAATCCATATAAGATGTTCCAAAAATAACGAAACTCTTTGCATCAATCTACATCTAGAGACACTGTTTACTAACAATCTTAAGTAGTATGATGATTTACCATCACCAATTGTACATCCAAAATGTTAAATATTTTCTCAGTGCCAATCTTCTTTGTCATCTCGGACTTTTTTTGGATTTCTTTTGACACAACAGTGACTCCATGATTCCAGCCACTCAAGTCAATAATTTCAGGACACATGAGACCAAACGCGGAGAAGGTGGAAATAGATGGAAACGCTTGACACTCAAATCCCTTTGGTTCTATTCAGAAGAATTCTTTGAGGGAGTTAGAAATTACGAAAATAAACTCTTTTACGTAGATGTATTCTATAGGAAAAAGGTTTGGAGTTACCTGGTCCAGCTTGAGTTGTATGAAGTGCCATATAATCTTTTTAGCGATTAAGGATATCTGACTCGGATGGTTTCAGTGGACAAAACCATTGTAACTGATATTACTTGTCGTTTAAGACCAATTTTTAGAATGAGTGGAATAAATATTGTTTGTACATCCTTATTTGAAATAAGTAATAAAGTTAATATTTTGGGTTCCATTGTAAACGGGGAGGAGGTGTAACACGTAAGGGGATCTCGCTTTGTTTGGGTTTCCAATGTTTTAACTCTTGATTTACATCGAGGTCAATTCTATAGAACCGTTATGATTGTGTCACTACTCCGGCAAACATGTTATAAAGTCTAACAACTTCTTCAGGCATATAATATTAACGTTCCCTCTTCTTCACCCAATGCATCAAGTTTACATGATTAATTCACGTAACTTCATTCATCACCGTGATTACTCAATCTGTCTGGATGCATACTTGTACCTGTTGGTACGAGATGTTAACGAAGACGATAATATTCCATTATTCACGTAGTTTGTTGCTTGCATTGGAGGGACGTCAGTAGGCTCACCTCTGCCTCTCAACACTGAGTTTAAAACAACTCATATTAAGCCACATCGTTTAGAGACAAGCTCGCGAAAGTTCAGGAAACTTCTCGTCGACTTTGCACTTAATTCTTTACTGTAAGCGGGAACTGCTTTTTTATTTGACGAAGGATTGTGGAGCGGATTATAAAATGTTAAGTACGATCTTCCGCGTTAGGAATTTCAAACAAGAATACATGCGGGGGAAGTGAATGTGGCTGTAATCCTCAAATACGTCCTAGCAGGTGGCATCATATTCAGTTACGATTCAATTAACTAGTTAATTACATACCGAACTAAATTATAGTTTTTATGGATTTACTTGATTGAAACTGACACTCACTAAAAGGAAGGATGAATGGATGGAAGCTTGATTATAGGAGCAATTGGAAGGGAATTTTCAGAGAGATTTTGTTATTTCATGTTTATTCAAAAGCCTACAACATCTACCAACTGTCGCGTTGGGTATGGTGTGTTCTAGACCTGTAACTCCTAACAAATTAAACATCGTATTTATATCTCGGTTTATATTCCAGTTACATCGCATTTCCTTTAATTCTTCTCTTTTTCCTCCTTATTTCTATCCTCTTCTCTATGAGGATTACGTCTCCGTGGCCAGTTTGCAGTTTATTTTTTTCTTTCTTGAGTCTCTTGCTAAAGCAAGAATCTTCCACTTCGGAATAGAGAGAAGAAAAACTAGACGAGGTTGGGGGACCAACCTCCATACGCTAAAGAAACCTTCTACGTTCACTGTTTTGATGACGTCATCGTTAACATTACAGAAAATGTGACTTCAGAATATGGAAACCCTTTTCTACTTCTACGTCATGCATTATGGCAAAGCAAGAGCATGGTCTCAGGAAATTGATGCAATCTACAAATTTTCCCTAAATATTGGATAACCATGTATTCCTTTTCAAAACCTTCAAAATCTTTAATTAAAGAATAGGTCAAGAAGATTCTACTATTCACAATGAATTCCAAATTTTGTTAATTCTTTGTATGGACAGTCCATAGAAATAAATCAAAAGAATCGTCAAAAGACGAAACCCCCACCTCCATAAATAACCCAAAATCAAGCATTTTAAAAACCGTTTTTGGATGTTGCACCAGGTGGATCTACCCTATCCACAAAGGTCCACGACTGTTGACACAAGAGGAGATCCACTCCGCCAGGCAGGAGTGAACAGGTTAACTGCTGGCACGGAGTTGTTCTCGACCCCAGTACGTATACACAGGGCTTATTCTCTAGTACCGACTAGTAGGGCTACTGTACTGGGCAGCTGCCGACGTGTTATGGTGCATTATATGACCCCGTAAAAACAGAAAAGGGTCTGTTTATGACACTAAAAATATATACCCAGATGTGGTGATTTTACTAGTCTCAGGTACAGTCTGGGTTAAAAAAAGACTTTACAATGTAGCGGATTCTGTGAGTATATTTAACACATTCGGCAATTCAAGTTGAAAAACTAATTTTACGCTATAGAAAAAAAAAGTTTACGACATTTTCTTTATAGCCACCATACATCGTACCCCGAACTAAATCTTTTTAAACGTCAAGTGACATACCTGAATAAAATCGATTTCCAATGTGTGGTGATAGCACGATTGACGTCATTGGAGAGTGAGACTTAGGCCGCTATCAAGGAAAACGCTAAGAGTCTTGACATAGACACTATGAGTAATACCCACACCCAACCGTCAGGCCAATATCGGATTGTATGGGATAACATGAAAGAACAGTTGTACTTGCTTACGTTGTGCTTTAAACTACGGATATGGAAACCAAAATTCTGGAAGGCTAGTAGGATAAATTGAAAGTCCTCAAGTACACAGATTGGCCCTGAAATAGTGTATTCTCTTAGGAAAGTTGACAATTGTACAGGTGAAGAAATACGGGACCGAATTATATACACCTGAGGTACACCTTGTTTTAATGGGAGAAACGGGCGTCAAATTTATATGTAAACCTTGTTACCTATATTTCATTCTAAACTAAACTTCACTCAGTTGAAATAGGATCTTGATCAAAACGTATGGTTGGCAACGTAATCAGCAACATATATTAATATTCGTGAAATTTGAAAATTTACAAATTACTTATCTACAACTGAACATTCGTCGTCTTCAGCTTCAACCGAAGAGAGATTCTTTATTTAGTACTAAACTCATTGATTTATTACTAAAACAAGCAGATATTTTGGAAACGCTGATATATCAAATCAAATTTTATGTTTCTGGTAACAATGTATTCCTTGGAACTCTCTTTATATTTTTTTAAAAGGAATTCGTATTCACTAGACATATAAAAGTAAAATAGTATTTTGTCTTGTGAGTACAAATATATTATGTACCGATTTTTTCAAAGCGTTGCTCTTCTTTAATAAACCTTTGGTTTTGAAATAGTTTTTTTATAAAACCGTGCTACGTACATTTTATATTTAAAAAAGTCTTTTTCGAATTCAGGAAGAAGGACGCGTTACTAAAATAGTTAATAACTGTATTATCTCTTAATAATGCATCTCGCTAAGATTAAATTGGACTCACCATTCATTACTCACAATGATAATAAAAATACCCCATGTGGTCTAGAAAGTCAATATCAGCAATTTAAACTATATTGTATATCACCCCTGGTGTCAGCGTCAAAAATAATAAACAGCACAGACAACACCCCTACCCACCCTTCTGGCCTCCACTCCAAGGGGGTGACATCATGGTGGGACTGACTCTCAGGGATGCCTGGAACTGATGAAATGGTTCAGTTACATCATCAGCGGTGTACCCTCGACGCTACTGTTTTCATCGTAGTGATACTAGAGGGATAAGCTGTATCAGTTCTACTCTAAAGTTCTTATAAGGTTTAACACAAAAAATTAAAGAAAAAGTTGATGATTTTATATATTGTATTTGGAAACGCCCTGCGCATTACATAAAACCTTAAGCAAAACAACCTTTAGAAGAGAAACACGATGAGCTACTAAATATTTCTTTTTATTTGCTGTGCAAACGTGTGGGGACTTTAATCAAGGGTATTACGTTACATAATTATTCAGTATTTGTTGAGGGCTAAAGCGGGGTCTAAGCGTAGGATCTCTCGTGCGATGATGAGATCTCATCACACACATGACCGAGTGTTATAGGATTAGTAGTATGTGTAACATTTTTTGGCTGAGCGTTAGCTTAAACCCTATCACTGAGGGTTTGGAAATTATGAATTTTAATTTTTGAAAGCAACCTTCGACGGAACCTGTTACGTAGCACATGTGGTATGGCGTATACCTACCATTTTTTATTTTAACTCTATCCAAAGAATAATGTTTGATTTTTTTATTGTCGATAAAACATAGTTGTCGCTATATATAGAGCAATATTATTTTAATTGTTTTATGCTTCCAAGTTTGCTGATTCAAGAAACCACCACACAAAAGATATAGGACTTATTGTCACAAACTCCACAGCCGCAAATTCCTACGGGCCGCAGGTCTATTACTACCTTTGATGATTCTTAGCGTTTACAGCTAGCCAAACTCTGCTCACTGGTCTCTGGGTAATATTTTTAGTGGGACATGTATGTAGGATTGGATTGCCTTTGTCAAAATAAATTGCTTACATCTAATTAAGTATTATATGAGATCGTTTACATAATCTGTAGGATAGATAAAGAAACCAATGACCAGAATCAAGAATCACTTATTGTTATAAATCGCAAACTGACAGCTTAGACATAAAGAAAGACTTGGTACTTTGGTATTATTCCGAGGGGCCACTCTTGTCCCTTTTCATACTACTTGTTATTATAAGATATGAGGTAGGATTTAGATTTATGTTATCATAAAATCTATCTACTAGTAGTAACAAAAGTTAAAGTAAACTTTTACGAGCTCACGGTGATCTGAAGCTTGAATTTGGGTTTATATCTGGAGATTACTTTCTTTTTTCGCCATAGTAAATGCGAAGCCCGCACTGATGGCCAGAGAAAACATTTCCGATCAGTAGTGGTACTTATTCGACCTCAGATCACGTTTTCAGATCGTGCAAACGATTGATCTAGACGTCGGAAAAAGATGGACTGAATCTGGGACGTGATCGCGCTGAGATACGTCAGGAACAGTACCGATTCGGAAAAAGTCCCTGGCCATCCGTGTGGGGCTTCGGTGCCAACCCTGACTTTGATCTGACGAAAAAACGTCCCTCGAGGACTAAGATCGCGTCAGCTCTCTTTAAATGTTTAAACTTTAACCTTTTTCTATTTCAATACTGTGCGGCTGATGTTACTGTATCTGTATTTCACCTATATATTCCTAGTATAGCTGTTAACAACAAACCGTAGATATGATCAGGGTGACCTCCGTATAATTCCATTAGCAAACTATTGTATAGACCATAAAGCGGAGATCTTTTATCTTCCAGAATTTACTGTTTTCAAAAAGTGCACTAAAAATGGACCTTTTGCGACATTTCAGAAAAAATTAAGTAATTAAGTATTGTTTTTGTTAAAAACGATTAAGA
>NW_025784630.1:0-22382 GCF_021130785.1 Homalodisca vitripennis
ACATGTGTATTAATGAATTTTAAAGCTTATTTACACAACACTGAAATGTATGTTTACGTGATATTTAAATGATTGTAACACATAAACAATTTTAATGCATGAAGGACACATCATCTTGTAAACCTAAAAACATTATAATAGGATAAAAGTTTACAAGTAATAGTTTTATTAGTGCGATGATTTTCATCAGCAGTTTTGAAAAATACACGTAATATATAAGATACGAAATGTTGTGTATTAAAAGTAAAAAGTTGCACAAATTCAGTTTTTTAATTTACGGGAAATGTAGAATTTTAGATCCGTATCTGCATTCCGCTCAGTATTGATTGTATGAAATCTAAGCACTTGTCATGAGACTTTTACCTCCTGGAAATTTTGAGTCAAAATCCCCCGTCTGAAGAGAACAACATGATTTCATGACGAAGTTTAAAACTAACTTTATGCATGGAATCGGTATCAGGAATAAACAAGGCTACGAAATAAAAGCGTAATAAATATGAAAGAAGGTGTTGTCCAATTATTTCAATCAGTGTGCACAATTTTAGTGTAACTGATAATTGGAGGTTGAACATTTATGTAAGATAGATATATAATGGAGGATAGGGCTGGATACTGCAATATAATCAAACTGACAGAGATAACATAGAAAGATTTTTGGCATCCAAACTCTTTGTATAAGGACAGGGACTAGAGATTAAGACTCAAAGCCCAGAGACCGGACCCAAACTAAAACATAAATGCGTTAGGTTATTCTGTGTAAACAGCCAAATACTTTTGTACTTTTAATAAACTGTACGTTATATTTTCAATAGTGAAATACAATACTTGTATAGCTTAGAAGTTACCTTACTTTAAAAATGCGAGTATTTCATATTATTCAAGCTTTGGCTGTATTAACTTCACACAACCGAGTAAAGTAAATTTTGTAAATAGACTAAAACAAGTATATTTGCAGAATATAAACTTTAATTTTATTTTTATTTATTCGATATGTGTTTTCTAAAGTTATAACTTATAACTAATAGTTGTCAGATTTTAAACCTAGCAGTTTTTATTAAACACCAAGATATATTTGTTTACTCATACTCAAAACAATTAAAAGATTTATTAACTTAGCCATGGGATACCAAGACCAATGGATATTCCAGTGAAAAAAAACGATTAATATAAAAAAGGTTTTTAATTAGATTTTTTACACACTGAACCACCGACTTATATTAGGGACTTTTGAAATTAGCTTATTATAAAAATTTTTAACGGAGAAAAATGTTTTAATTTGTAACTTTATATATATTATATTATATATATATATTATATATATAAGCTGTAACTTTTTGGATAAAAAATTTCCCTCCTTTCCTCGCACTCCAGCCTTGGAATTACTTATAACTAGGCAAAAGATTTTGGAAAAGAAATTGTTCGAAGCATTTTTTAAGGTTTTTTTTTCTAATTAGGAAAGCTTAGTATATATTTATAATTCATAAAATTTTAAAAAATTAAATAATAATACTAAAATCTTTTATTATTCTTTTAGACACATTTTTGTACACAGTATTGCATTAGGTCCATCACTAAGTTTACACATGTTTCCGCTACAAATGTTTTGGTTTGTAAATTTGTTATTCACGTAGAAACTACTGGGAACAATTGAAGCAACAATTTTTCATGGGACATCCCTTCATACTTCCCTGACTAACTTATTAGAGGCCTATTACTATTTCAATGAAATGTTTCTTTTCTTGCTACTTTCCATAGGTCTCCAAAATTGTTTCTTTTTATATTAATCGATCAAAAAAAAAAAAGGTTTTTTTTAATCAATCATTGAACAGGTCAGGAAAAAATAATTTTAACAATTAATGGAATATTTTGTAATCAGGTGATAGACATGTTTGTTTATTGTTCATCGCTGTAGAAGTTAATTACATGTTTTTCAAATGCCGTTTGTCAGGGTTTGTTTTATTGGGATTACAACCAACTATAGTAAAGGTACCTTTATTTATCCGTGATTTTAACTAAAACAACTGAAGAAGGACTTTTGATTTTAGTATTCCCTTTAATTTAAAAATATGATTCCTCCACTCCTATTCTAATAGTAGTGTCAGATTTCCTTACAGATATCGGTTGAGGCTACTTGAATAAAATAACATAAAAATATTTGGATATAAAATTACTAGGAAATTGAATACAATAATTATACTAAAATAAAGGTTTCACATCTCCGACTTTAAGGGCTCTAACTTAAACTTAACTCTAAATCTGAATGGAGTGATTTTAATATACCTTTCAGTAAGAAATCGCTTATTTATGAATTGTTTCGTAAATGCCCAATTTAAAATCAATACGCTCATAGTGTAGCTGTTTTTCACAGTAATAAATTTAGTGCGGTTAACTGACTAAATAAAAAAAAATACATACTAAAATAAAACTTAAACACAAAGTATTTTTGTTTAATAAATGTAATTTTAATTAATATTAAGTCTTCAGGTTATTTTGGGAACAATAGAACAATGGTTTCCATTTTACTAAGCTGTAAATTTTAATGAAATAGTCTTATTTTATAACACAATTATACGCATATTATTCACATATATAAAGTATTAAAAAAAAATTAAAATATTAAAATATCAATTATAGGGCAGACAGTAAAAAAGGACATTTTTTGGGAATATGTTACGGGAATATGTTTCATGTACATTTTTTTATTATATATTTTTCCCAATTTTCTGCGAACAGTGGTCAACTGTTACAGGACACTTTTGTATTTTAATACAAACAACAAAAAATGTGTTACCGAGCAAAGTTATAGATAAGAATCCTCGTTTTCCTGGGTTTTGGGTGTTATAAATATCGTGCTTTTTTTGGCTTAATTGAAAATGTCATTAAAACACTGTAACACTTCAGAAGAAGTTTCCATTCCTCTATTGCACCCGGACCACGAGTAAACATTACAGTCCTCTTAGGAATTAGATGAATACAGTAATGAGCGTTCTAAAACTCTGCTCCAAATTCCCTTATAGTAGTCGAGTTTTAATTTGCCTCTTACTCTTGTGTATTTTTTTCTACCAGAAAAATTACGTACTAAATAAAAACACATGTAGATAACTCTTATCAGTTTGGATGAAATAATAATTTAGTTTTTCAAGTCCTATTATAGAATTCCCATCCTTTAATCATGAATAATATAGGTTTTTCTTCTTCAAATATTATATAAATTTAAGATCGTAGTAATACATATATAATTTACTCAAAAGTCCCACCACATTGGCGGTTGGTATTGGTATTATAATGCTATTTAACAGATTTGCCAAAGAGCGATGAGTTGGTCCACGTCATTTCTCCTTCAAGATGTTGGTGTTGCTGCCAGTATAGGACATCAGCTTCACCTTTTGTGATGTAAGGGCCATCAATAGTTTCATAATCCATACTTGTTGTTCCTAGGTAGCGCGTACGTTATCTTGATTACTTCGCGCTTGGCAATATTCCAATATGAATTTTATTCTTACTATATAGATTATAATAATTAATTGTATATCATTGTGCACGACTACATTGTTACTATTATTCATATATTAAAATTTCATGATTATCAACATACATTATTAATTAATTAAAGGTATTTCGAGTTGAAAACAATTGTGTTTATTTTAACAATCTTACCCCAAATTAAAGCCGGGTTCTCTCCTGGTAATTTTAATGTTCAGTAGTAGTATATTCCAGGGCCTTCCACCACAATACGGGAAGTACTAAATTACGTTCTTGGCCTATAAAATTACCATCTGCAGTGTGTAGAGTACATAGTGCTTGCTTAATACAACCAGATAATAATTATAAAACAAATTATTATTAGATATTGAAATAAAAATATAAAAAAACAACAAAATACTAATGTATTTTGTTAGTTTCTTTTTATGATAATATAAATAAATTTAGGACCAATACCAATATTGCTTTGTTTATTTCTAAGCTTTTTGTGCCTTGATGCTATTCCGGTTTATGTTAAAATATCTCCTATATATTTTGCTATAAGTTAGAAAAATGCTGTAAATCTAACGTTTTGTAAATTTCGAGTTTTAAAGTAAAAAATCAAAGCAATTTAAGACGCATGTTTACAGGATTATTTTTACAGTTTTTTTTTTTCTATTTAGACACCTCTGCAGTATTGCACAAAGTCACAAAACGAGTTTTTTATTAGAGCATTTGCTTTTTACAGTAATAATGAATGCTTTTCGTTATCAAACACCCCATTACCATAGTGAATGTGCTCGTCCCCCTCAGTCATTATTATATTAGTCGCACCGACGATTTTTATCACAGTGGACCATGATTCAGGATCTGATTGTTAGTAGTAAAGTTCAAATGTACGTTCACTTCGGTTTCAGCCGCGCCGTCAGCGTTCTAAAAAGATCTTTAAGAGGACCCGTTTACTTTCTAACAGTACCCGTATATTCAAGCTGTGAATTAATCCGAAACACTGGTGAAAGAAAGATATACTACCTAGCTACATTCAGCTCACTCATCTAGTATTTTAATCATATCATATCTAATTTTTTGTTTCTATCAAAGACCAGGAGGATCATTTAATTTATAAAATGATTTATTTACATTCCCTTGGTAATACCATGGATATAATTTTAACAACTAAGAAGGCTAGAGCAAAGATATATAAAAAAATAAAGAAATAATTGGTCAGCTTAGAACAAATATAAATGTAACAACAATTAAAATTTAATATCTAAAAGTAACCAATAATTACCAATACAGTAACAATTATCGGGAATGAGATAAAACAATATAATGATGTCACTACAGCATTTTGATCATCGGGCTCCACTGATGTCCATGAAGTGGGCGACACTTCTATCATTTCACAACAACAGTTTTGGTGCATCAGGAGTGGTGGAGCACGTTGTTTTAGGGATGCCATCTGTCTATCACATACATAATTGGGGTACAAAGAGACGGTCGAGACAACGCCCACACTTTGCTGAGCGAATGGTCGCTTACATTAGGTCATAGCACTAGCAATTCCTACTGTACAATGGTCGGACTATTTCTTTTTATTATTTGAGAGAAGATAAATGTACTAAAGTATTTTAAAAGAGAAAATTTCATCTTATTCTAACGAGGCATAGTTTGTAAATATCATGCAATAATAATAATAATACTAATAATCGTTTGCTTCTCAAATTGAATGTTAGTAAAATAGTAAACAAAATAATTCTTGTATGTTCTTTCACGTACTGTATTTATTACACCACCATGGAATGGATTAAATATTTCCAGTACAAAAAATTTCAATAGGTATTGATTGATATTGATATTGATGATTCTAAAGTGGTATCGCATTTGAAAATAAAAATTGTCCAATAGTTTATAACTACCTATTTCCTCAAATCCTTAAATATTTATTACATACTGCATAAAAAAGTTTCAATAACAAAAATCTATAATTGTCTTTTGGGTATGAAACAGTTTTAATTACTTATTAGGTATAACAAGTTAAAAAGTGAGTTGTACTCATTTCTAATCAAAAATGAAAACTTACCGCCTATATGTCGCATATTTCAACAAACCATTCTTTTTTGTTTACTTAGATTTATTTTTTACTAAAATGTTTCGTATTAAATGAACATAAAACGTATAGTACTCACACACTTAAACTAGTAAATATTATACTTAGTGTCTTATCTAATACTAGATAAAAGCATACTCATATTAGGGTATTAATTCCCAATATTTTTTATTTGGTTTTTTACTAATTAATGATGGAATAAATTTCTTACTGTATAGTATCTGCATTTATAATCTTTTAGAAATGTACAGAAATTAACATTTTAAAATAACAAATATTTTATTGCGAACCTTTTTTGGCAACATAGGGCTCTAGAGATTTGGCAAAAGCTAACGATAACAACAATAATGCATTGTGACACCCTTTGTCCTCCAAACAGCTTTGTTGACGAGGATTGCAAGGATCACTGGAGTTCATCCCGGGATGTTTATTGCCGACATACGTATTTTCTTTCATAAAGGCCTCTACAATTCGACAGTCTTTGTTTATAACCTTGCCTTCTTATACTGGATTTTCTTTACACCACCAGGACAGCTTATTAGGAAATTAATTTTAGATTGTAATTTAAATCATTACAATCATGTTAAAATATGTATTTTTTTACTGCAAGTGTCGTTGCCATAATTACATTTTCCATTATCCACGCTAGTGCATTTGATTATATCTACGACTCGTGGTCTGATAAACGGGTAGCTTGTAGTAATACATGCAGTATTGTTACCACCATGGTATAGTTTCTACACGTGCAAAACATGAAGTAAAAGTCTCGATAAACTCTGATCCTTTTAAAAAATAAACACTGAAATAATATGTAGTTTAACTGATGGGCGCATCCTTACTTTTGAAAAATGTCATAGAGCTCCATCATACGAGAATGATATTACATCATAAATAATTATAATGAATTAGATTTAAACAGATGATGTGCAAATTCGCAGGTAAACAGATAGTAATAATAATTATAAGTTTTTATTCTGCTTTCCAAAACTAATGTGTTCTGTATAGATTCACTTTCAAGTGAAAGGCACTTAAAATTAACTTTTCACTTTTCACTTAAGTGAAACAAAAGATCAGTAACACATCAGTTTTTGTTTTAACCCAATCTACGATGATCTGTACGTACATTATGCTCAAATACTACTGCTGTAATTTTGGTTTTGGAGGAATGTTTTTAATAACCGCTGAAAAACATTATCTAAATTCAAACATTAGCAATTGAGTTAGACGCTTAGTGTAATCTTTTATAATCCATCAATCTATGCAAAGACTTTGCAAAAAGAATGCAAGCAGTAACTCTTTATCTCATTCAGCAATTTTTTATAAACAAACTCTTTGCGACAATGTAATTTCAAATAAATAACTATAAATACGGTTTACTATTTAATCTGTTTTGATTATATGACGTCAATTACCAATTGTTAAATATTGTAATATTCAGTACGTAATCATATGTTATAAAAGTATTAGTTCTTTAAAAATTTTAAAACCTTAAGAGACAAAAGTCTTTAATTGTCGTAAAAGGCTCGCAAAACGTAATATTATCACAAAATATTGTTAAATTCATAGCATATTGCAGACAGACGTTATCCACTTGGTTCGGGTTCAAAAGATAATTTTTACCAATCCTTCCATCGTCAAAAATAAACTTCAAAACAAAGAACTCAGCGCAAATGTTGACATATAGGAGTAAAAGGTTAGATCGATAGGTCTACTCTACTGAGGAGCATAGCTGTTTGATAGGAATGAGCTCGCATAATGAGTCTAACTATGGAAGTAACTTCCCATGCCTGCTTTGGCCTGGAGGAGGCGAGGACTCAGAGAACTTCCTCTTCTTTCAAAGTAAATTGACGTCATGAATGTATTATTCCTTCTCATGGCATCTGAGCAGGAAGTGACACATACCTTACCTTTAATAAATGGTTAATCCTGTTATACATATGTATTAAAAAAAAGAACAATTGTTCTATTTTTAAGTTTCTGTAAATTTCCAACTTATTTGTTTAACTAACACAGGTCAAATATTCTCTCAAATAAATGTGAAAATAATACTCATTCCAGGGAGAATGAGATAAAAAAATGCAACGCTGTTTTAATTTTAAAATTTTAGTTTAAACCATTTGTAGTGGTTTCTAATTCTTATCGTCAAATATAAAATTCATGTTTCTCATACATAATCACATTACGCGATTTGACTGGACAGGTTCACGGAACACTCTCAATAAGATTATCACTACTAAGAGGCTGGCTATCTACATTCCATCTGACAAATGAGAGTTGCCTATACCAAGTTATTTTCATGGTGTGTGTGTGTGTGTGTGTGTGTGTGTGTGTGTGTGTGTGTGTGTGTGTGTGTGTGTGTGCGCGCGCGTGATATTTTGTTGTTATTTAGAAATGCCGTATAAAAACAAGAAGGGCATTCCAAACCACTTCATCACTAAACCGAACAGTTTTTCATAGAACATCTGTCTTATTCCACCAAATAAGCCCAAGTTCTCTGTTGAGTCGAATGATGATCCTGAGTAGTCTACCAGATCTATGTCCTTGTTTATTACGAACCCAAGTGAGATTTGATGAATAAGGCGAATGATAAATCAGAATTCTTGTTATTTCTTATTACTTTATATGACTTGTTATATCTTATTATATTTTATGGCTTCTTATGTTCAAATTATCAGTTTGTCACATTTCTTTTAGCTATTCGAAAATAATTTTAGAAAACATTTTTGCTTCTCTCGTTATAAATTCTTCTACAAATATGATCTTACTTTCTTTCAGAAAAAATTATGTTTATTTCTTATATCACGTGATTAACCAAAATAAGGTTTGAAACACACTTTAATTTCTTGTTTTAAAATTTTCATACATTCTTGATATCAAAAGACGGTGCTTTTAATCCTTAAGATATTCCCGACGAAAACAAATATCAACTTTAAGCTCTCATACTCTTGTACCTTTTAAAAACATTATCACTAAAATTAAAGCACCTTTAATTTCAAGATATTTGTGAGTAATGTGCTGCTATTATCTGCACAGCTGGTCGTTATTACTGCAAATTTACACAAGAGCAACTAAAGAAATATGAGATACAAAGTAACTTAGATAGAAAGACGGAATGGGATGCTTTCTCCTCCGGAAGGTTCAAAGGTTACTCATAAATCAGATTTCACCTATTCTTACTCTATAAGGCTAACGGCTATGGAAAGTTCACATTACTTTTGGAAATTTTATTCGTGTTATATCCCTGGTTTTATCTTTATAATTAGGCTACTTAATAATTATCTTGTATTTACTAACACACTTTTTTCTTAAAATTATCCTAAACTCTTGTTTGATCATAGAAGTTTTAATATTTTCTATTAACATGTTTTACACAGGTCTTAAATTATAAAAACTGTAATCTTGGAACATTTTAATGTATATTTAAAATAATAGTTCTACTTCTTCTTTTTTACAGATACTTGCACTTCCGACAGCACTCAAAAAATAACCAATCAGAGAAATGCACTGCGCTTTTTTAATATGCCTAAGACGACACAACGTTTCTTTCCTAACGTAAAACAGCGGTAGTTCATTCATTACCTCATTTTTATTACATAACCTGCAGAATGTTATCTGCAGGTTTTATATCTATAAAAATATTGACTCTATGAAGATGTACCTGTGCTATAATGAGACCCACAACCTGAGAAGAAAACAACCAACTTAAGCAAAGACGATAAAATACTCTGTTTGACGATTATCTTAGGATCAGTCCGCTCATGATTGAACGCGGCTGGAACTTCCACCTCTTCACGAATGAAACTCACGTTAAATCCACTGTAAAAAAATTCATATTAGGAAATCCATAGAGAAATTGATGCCCTGTCGTGTTCAACGTTTAATTCTCTAAAACGTTGTCCTTTCACTTTCCTCACAACCGAAGCATGACCTAACATGAGAAATAGTGCCTTTATTAATGTTACCGAGGGAATATATAACCTAATAATCCAGACAAGTTAAGAACTAAACACACATGAGCGCACTGTCACCAAGCTGTCTTACTTACACCATTAATTTTATTACTCGTACAACAACATAGATTCTCATCAGTGCATTCTATAATGAAAAGTTGCTTTGTCTGGAAAACAACTGAAGTGGCGTGATCTCAACCCAACTAATCTTGCACCTATGTCACTTCTTAAAGCCATCAGTAAACCATTCAAGATCCGCTGATGGTAGATTTTACCTTCTCTCAGACCAAGCATTTCTTTAAGGTTTTCACTATCCTGAAGGATTTGTGAAAGGTAAGTTTTAGAGGCATGTGATCAGCGATAATTTATAGACACAATAACCCCTTCCTCAATCTCTATGCTACAGTTATAATGTCTACTGCTGCAGCTAGAGAAAAAATAAAGACAGTGTTTCTGAACACTGTAAGCACTTCTTGTTCTTAATTTTAATTACTATATAACTGGGAGACTTGATTGAGACATAAGTTTAAGTAAGTGTCCGAGTCTCCGGTGTTGGTCAAACAGGTAATGACTTGAATAATCGCACTTGATAGGCTACTTACCCCACCCTTGACCCCGTTTTGGCCACTAAACAAGAGCTCAAAATATTTTGCACGTTTTCTAATTAGATACATAAACTAATACAGAAACCTCAGCATACGTTCCTAGACCAACATATTCACACATGTGCTCTGCATTAGATTTTCCTATCGTAATTTTCGAGATATAGTCCATTGTATATAAAAATGTAAATAAATACCCAAGTAATTAATTTTGTAATTCGACTCAATTGCAATGGTTTATCAGCAAAAAAGGATAAACTGGATAAAGTAGAGATAAAGTACTGGAGGACTATTAGTCTCTTATGCCATATTAAAAACTCATTGGTTCTAAAAAGTATTGTCTAAACTACACTCTTGAGAGGCAGAAAACTGTTTTTTTTTATTCATGTCAACTAAAGCTCTTTCAATAACGACAAAATAAGAACACTGATGGACTCATGATCAAAAAATTTAGACTAAACACTCCAATAATTTACTTCCTAGACATAAATTATTACGTTTTTTAATTGTTGAATATAGGAGCCAAAGAGGAATTTCACAGTGTTGAGTCCGAAGTTATTTAAACTCTGCATTAATGTCAACTTCTCTGAACTAGAGGCTGGAAATATTTAATTACGCAGAGATAAGCCGACAGTTTAGTGACGACGCCTATATGCAAAACACTTTCCAGGCAGTTTTTCAATTCAAATTCTGCATAGTATTTTGTATACTTCGAAGTCCTGGTACAGTTATATGAGCGTGACCGATTAGTTTACAATCAAGTTAATCTTTTTCGTTTCTTTAATATTTTATTTTTTTTAAGTAACACCAATATAATTTTCTCAAAGTCGGAGACATAAAGTCAACCTATGTGATGCACATTGTGTAAAATTAACAGTATTATAATTAAGGTCTTCAAACTTTGTGAATTTAATTGACTTTAACACTAAATTTTTAAGCAGAAATATTTAAGACTACTTCTTCTATCTATTTCAAGAGTTCGTGATTCAGTAAATGCTACGTTATATAATTATGAAAATCCGTACAAAAATGTATTACTAATTATTCGTCTTAGTTTATTCAACTAATTAGTTTTACTTGTATATGAGATTAAAGGAATGTGGTTAGTTAATAGAACTCTAATATTAACAACATTAATGTTATAATGCTAAATGTAATTGCCCACACTTTGAGTAGCAAAACCTTTTATAGTAGTATGGACTAATTAGTGGATAATTAGTGTAATTTATGTATTTAAAGTATGTATAAAATAAATAAAATAAAAAATATATTAGATCGGGGTATACATACTCACGTCAAACATGCATGTGAAAAGTTTTCATCAGGTAATTTTGCCCTTTGCAACTTTTTACAGTATTGCCCCATCGGTCTCTTGAGGATGGCCTATTTTGCCTCATCTATCCTCATTTGGGATATGGTATCAGAACTATGAGGTGGTCGTGCAAAGGCACAGGATGAAGCTAGTCTTATGGCTCCGAAGAGAGTTGTAATAGTGATATTAGGTTTGAGTAGTCATATAGTAGTGTAAAGATTTTTTTTATAATCTGGGACTGCTACATTACCTGTCTCTACGTTCTACAGGTGATTCTTTATTTCCAGGTCAAACTGCGTTTTTGGTTCAACGCAGGGTATTTGATTTTCACCACCACGGAACGAGAGGAGGAAGAACTTTAGAGTCAAATAACACACAGCAAATGCTTTTTTTTAATTTGATTTCTAAAGGTAGTGTGAGACTAATTAAGCAAAGTCTCCTGAAGGGAGCAACAAAATCAAACAATAAAAAGGGGAAACAAAAAAATTATAAATCAAACTATATGCAAAACCATTTTTGTGTTAAAGGGTATTTCCTCTATTTTTACACAAAACATTTCACAATTTCTAGACCTGAAAAACTCTATAAAACATACGTGAATGAATAAAATGTATGTGTGGTTGGGTACAACGAGAATGGTTTGGATGGATTTAGGACGATATTTTTTATACAATTGTTATACTGTCTGTTAACAATAAACGACTTTGTTACCATTATTTTTTTGCTACTCCTTCCCATATGAATTTTGAACTCCAAATATCCCTTGTGGCTATCGGAGGCCTACCTAATGATTATCCCGCTGATAGATAGTCTCTTCCAATGAAAACTACTGCCTCCGAAGTTTTTTTAGGGACCTACTTACGTGACCTACAAGGTACGATAACGCTATTCTAACGAGAATAATTACCATCCCACCTCAATGCTTTCGAACATGTATGAAATTCCGCTACGAAAGAATTTTCCTACTATCGTTTTGTATACAGTAGAAATTTGTTTCTTTTCCGATTCAAAGAATTCAGGAGCTGGTAAACCCCAATTTTGAATTTTCATCTCACTCCATAGAATTGATTCGCAATAGAATGTAGTATGATTAATTATTAAGTGTATTTTGCACTAATTCTGAATTAATATGTAATCGTTACCTTCATCAGTCAGAATAAATTATTCATACACTACTACATCCATATTTCTCTGCACGTATGATTGTATGTTATGAAATTCATTACATTTCATCCAAACTTCAATCCACTTTCCCGAAAGGACTCACATAAAAAACTGTAAATGAAAATCGAAATTACACAGTTTTATTTTGTTTCATTTAGTTATATATAAAAAATCAAAATATCTTTAACCAATATAATAGCATATACCAACCTTTAATTAATATTACTAAGCGATTTAAATTCATATTATTCTAAAATTAGTAATTTGTCTGATAAAAATACTTGGCAATTACAATTGTTCAAACGATACCGTCTTAAATAGGCTAAAATTCGATTTAAAAGCAGTAGATAATGTACATTCTTAACAACTATTGCAATGGTTTGTATTAAATTTAAACTTTCACTATAGTTAAAGGATTTTAAATTTCTTTAGTACAAGAAAAGTCGTCCGTCAAACGCATAAGCATATTTTAATACTTCGTCAAGCATAAGTATGTAAAATATCTGAAATTCTGTTTTAACCTCCAGTCCTCTTATTGACAACAAGAAATCATATAAAACAAAATAATTGGCCCAAAATTACTAATTAAAAAACATCATTATATTATAAATTAGATAATAATCCGTCCATCATCTAACAAAGTTCTTCACAATAATACTAAATTTTATTTATTTCATACCTTAATAGTATTGTCCAAGTAAAAGTAATGAAAGGAATTAATGTTAGAGTCAAATAAAACTTAAATTTTAAAATTTTGTTAGTTTCTTTTATAACTTATTTTTTTGTATTTTTATATTTTACAAAGACCTTAATATTGAAATGAGATCATATATTTCAGCTCTTTTCAAAATAACGGCGTGTAAAGTATCATTTTTACTGTTACACTTTACTGTTTGTTTTCTTTATTTTTTACTTTTAAAGTAGTTGTAAAGACTTTTCTAATTGTATTTTTTATAATTGTGTAAAAAATAAAAATCCCTATACAAAAGTTTATATGTGAGTTTTCGTCATATCGAAATTATTGTATTAACATATTAAGAACTAATACAACAATTATATTACAGAATATTTATAAAAGAAGTTTAAATTTTGTTAAATGCCTCAATTAAAAATAGTGACGTGACAAACTTTGAGAAATAAACGATTTTATCAAGACCGCATATGTTTATTTCACACCATACTTACAAAATAAAATACAAACAGAGGAGTTAACTGGATAAAATCATTAAGAGAGGTCAAATACAAGAGACAGTCGCGTTTGGCGTTATGGAGTATGTTTTTGCGAGAAACCTGTCACGTATACTACACTAGTACTAGTCGTGCTTTGTAATTAATCACTGAAACTTTGAACGTGACACTGTCACTGTGATGTATGAGTATGTTTTTGTATCAGACAACCTGTCACGTATACTACACTCGACTAGTCTTAACGCGTAAATAATCAATAAACCGATGCGAGAAAATGTACTTTGAATAATTGATTTCAATATAAAGTTTATTTTTGTTAATGTAACCAATCACAATGCAAAAGCAAACGTTTGTCACTTCACAGCTTCACGACGTTTACTTAAAATTTATTTATTGACCAAGAATACAGCTTAAAATACACTTTAAAATTACTTTCTAATGAGATTTTATTTTATGTATAAAAATTATATTAAATAACAAAATTAATGAATTTTAATAAATACTTAAAATTGTATTACGTGTTTAAAAAATATTTTCAAACTGTGTAAAAACATAATAGGTAATTAATAATTCCAAGTAAATGTTTCATTTAATACTTATAGTAATTTGTAGACACAAACAAGACAATTTGATGCTGTAACCAAATTGTTGTAATTGTTTTGGCAGTTATAACTTTATAGATATATGGTATTTTTGTAAGTGTGTTTTTTATATAGGGAGGGTGGAAATTAAAAAAACAATGCTCCACCAATTTAACCTCCTTACAACTGCAAAACTTTTCAGTATACAAAGATTTGATTGTTTATTAGAAATTTGAACCTTAATGTTTAATGGGCTTCCCATGACGTGAAAATAAATATTTCATATTTCCAGCTCCACTCTTGTATATTTATCTCTTTATAAATCATACAAAGCGCTGAACGATTTAAGGTCACACAAGCATGACCTATCAAAGGTAGGTCACTGAGTGTAGGCCTATTCTGTGTTTTTATACCTGTATTTTAGAGCTGTATTTTAACAATTAATTATTTGTTTGGTTATGCAAGTTTTTTACAGATTCGAAATGCTTATTTGTTGTAATTCTTGATTAGTTGTGTGTCATTATGTTTTTATTTTATATGTTTGATTTAACCACCTTTAGTCGATTTGCTCTACAGAAGTTAAAAAAAGACTGGGGCAGGGACAATAACACTAACACAGAGGATGTGAATTATTAAATTAATAATTGTATGACACATTTTTTGTTCTAGCAGACGCGTAACACAAAATAAAATGTAATTTTTCGTATAATCGATTACAAGCTGTAAGCATGGCCTCTTATAAGTTTTAACCAAACTGTTTAATTAGAAATAATTAGAAAGCTTGGGCTAAGTTTGTGTTGTTTAATTAGAATTATTGGATAAAAAAGGCTCATTATAAACTTTTTACCAGGCCTTTCGAAATTTCTTTCAAAAGTTTATTTGAAATTAAGTCTTGTTTTTAAAATCTTTCAAGAATACAATTCTTGGAAACAAGCATTCGTGATAAATAAACCCAGTCTTTCTAACCTATAGGTTGTAAATTAATATAAGGCATAGTATGTATCTATATAAAACTATTTAAAGCAATTATATCATGACACAAAATATACAACTACTTTAATTTTAGCTCAAATATGTCGATAAAAATATTTAAGTATAAAAAAAATAGTAAGTTATTTTTTGGATGCATGGTTACAGTTTACGATACAAGACAGGTTTAGTGAATCACTGTATCACGATTAAGAAATTATTGAAAATTGTAATTTTTAATATTATAAACTGTGAAAATTATGTTAGTTTTTAAATAATTATACCACAACACTTTTACGTGCATGCATTATAAAGTTTATCGAATTATTTTTAGTTTTATATGCTGGAGTGAATAGGTAAATTGAACCTTAAGAAACCAAAAAACTCGATTCTATGGAAAAATACAATATATACAAAAGTCCTTGGCCATAAAGTTTACAGCTTACCTAAAATTGCCCACCTAACTGAGCTCTTACAGTTACTGTTACTGCCAGCAGTCTGGTACTGGGTTTGGGCAATATCTTTGTTGAATATTTTTCGTTCACACTTTGAGCGCTATATTCTTCTTTCCTTGGTAGCTGTTTAGCGCAATTGCTGACTTTAATCTTTCATCTATCCTGGGTGATTAATATTCAGTGTAGTTTCAAACTATCATGTATACAATGGTAATAAACGGCATTTATTTACGCCTACAAAAGTTTTCTTCCTTGAATAATAATTTATCACCAGAATTGGTTAAAATACGAATATAAAATGTTTTTAATAAGCTAGTTCTGCTATTTACTGTACAGTAAGTCATGCTGTAAAAAACAATCTCATTAAACTGAACAAAGTTAGGAAGCAAAAATCATGGCATCGTATCCTAAAAAGTCAAAAAGAATAGAGGTAATATTTATTACTTATTAATAAGTTTATTCAGAAATCATTTATAACTTTTGGGGAAAACATATTTTTTATTTTTGAACTAGTGCGAAAACGAAATGTTTGCACTATAAAGATACAATTTATGTCTATATTGTCGATATTTAGTAAGGAATTAATAAATAATAATTTGAATTTTTAACTCTACATTTTCCTTCATTTTTTAAGCCTTAGCGATGACTATTACTCGAGGGGGCTTGAAAAACTTACATTTTTGTGTGCATCACTGTATATTCCGAGAACAAATTGAATCACAGACTTGAACTTCGTATGATGATTCATATCTATATAAGAAACATTGTGATAATTGATTCCACATGTCCCCTCCTTTGGATTTGTCAGAGAGTTAGTGAAAGTAATAAGTTAATATTATGGATAACCAAGATAGTAATTGTAGGATAGCTAAATTTATAACTTTATTAAAACTTAGTAAATTACTACAATCATATGAAATGTAATGAGCCAGTAACATGTAGCCTAATGAAATAAACTATTGAACTTGAAAATTTTGTATGTATCCCCAAAGAAGCACGCTTTTTTGGCGTACTTCGGCAACAGGAATGCTTAACTTTATTATTAAAATGGTGTACATTGAAAATAATTTGTAGTGTCATGGTAATTAATTATGTAGAAGTAAATAAGAAAAAGTTACAATTTCATAGTATGGCTAAATTTCTATTTAATATACTGTCACCAAACAGTATTGAGCCTGGAGAAATCCGATATCATTTGTATTAAATTTTTCCGCACTTCTATCACTAACATAGGCACTTTGAAGTAGGCAGATCATAAATTTCTTATATAAGGCTGTACAGGACTACAATATTGACCATTATTTATACATAATACCATAGAAGAGTTATTTTTATAAGGCATCGTAGGATATAATGAGATTCATAAATGTTGTACCTGATTAATCACATATACTAAATTTCCACCTCTAATCTCTCTACTGTTACAATTCTACTCTCCAACTTCAGTCTGTAAAGGATAATGAAAGGATAATAATAAATTCCTTTTTAAATCATTAATTACAAAGATTGCTTGAAACTGGCTTCCAAACGGGTAATGCATTCAGAATTCACAGTGTACATTTAAAAAAAATAGTTCACTTGTCTATGGATGTACAAAATCTATGAGCCGGTCAAGTTATATTAATTTTAATAATTCCTGACCTGACAACAAGAAAATTTTTCTTGAAAAAACTTGATTTTTTGTGTGCATCACTGTATAATTCCGAGAACAAATTGAATCACAGACTTGAAACTTCGTATGATGATTCATATCTATATAAGAAACATTGTGATAGATGATTCCACAATGTCCCTCCTTTGGATTTGTCAGAGGGCTAGCGAAAATAATAAGTTAATATTATGGATAACCAAGATGGTAATTGTAGGTAGGATTGCTAAATTTATAACTTATTAAAACGTAGTAAATTACTACAATCATATGAAATGTAATGAGCCAGTAACATTTAGCCTAATGAAATAAACTATTGACTTGAAATTTTGCAAGTAGCCTATCCCCAAAGAAGCACGCTTTTGGCGTACTTCAGCAACAGGAATGCATTATTACTTTATTATTTAATGGTGTACTTTGAAATAAATTTGTAGTGTCATTGGTAATTATTTATGTAGAATTAAATAAGAAAAAGTTGCAATTTTATAGTATGGCTTAAATTTCTATTTTAATATACTGTCACAAACAGTTGAGCCTGGAAAAACCCGATATCATTTGTATTAAATTTTTCCGTGCTTTCTATCACTAACATATATATGTTAAACCCACACCTTTATTACAAAAGCATTAATAATGAACCACAACAAACTCCTACAGCAGGAATTGTTTAAACAAAAACGCATACACGTGGGGATATAATTCGACATTTGAAATTATAAATAATAACTGTTACTGAGAAATTTATCATACGTTGTTTTAAAATTATCAATTTTCAGATATAAGCATAG
Source organism: Homalodisca vitripennis (assembly GCF_021130785.1). Taxonomy (NCBI): domain Eukaryota; kingdom Metazoa; phylum Arthropoda; class Insecta; order Hemiptera; family Cicadellidae; genus Homalodisca; species Homalodisca vitripennis. The sequence goes on from NW_025784630.1 coordinate 18,230, forward strand.
ACCCTAGTTTATTATTAAATAAATAAATCATTGGTATTGATATATCTTTCAATGTGTTTTAAAAGAATATTATTTCGCTTTTAGGTGATTTAATATTTAATCACTGCAGTCATACGATTTTCGAATAGCTAATATGAAGAACGTAAATATTTAATCTTTAAAATTTTTTAAAAGCACAGATTTTTATCCGTCTGGCATTAACACTGTATTCGCCAAACACACGAAGTTCGTTATTGTGACGCATTAAAATCAAACGTACTTAAAAAAAAAAATAGAAACTGCATACATATCATATGTCAAAACCATTTGTGTACATTAGTGGCTCACTGATGTGTCTATATTTTTCATATTAGTTGGTGTTAAAAGTAGGATTAAAAATAATAATTGCAAGCTGTGAAAGAAGTCGAGAATAAAAATAAGTAAAGATAGTGCGTAGCACAAATTAAAATTATTCTTGAAAAAATGTATAGTGTTGTGTTTAAAGTTTTACTTGTTGACGATGGATGTTCGAAAGGATCATAAGGTATTGTGTATTTTGACAACACTCTTACTAATTTCCACCTCTAATCTCTCCGTACTCCAACTTCAGTCTGTAAAGGATAATGAAAGGATAATAAATAAATTCCTTTTTAAATCATTAATTAAAAGATTGCTTGAAACTGGCTTCCAAACGGGTAACATTCAGAATTCACAGTATTAAAAAATAGTTCACTGTCTATGGATGTACAAAATCTATGAGCCGGTCAAGTTATATTAAATTTTAATATTCTGACCTGACACAAGATTATTATACAAATGTATGGCAACAAACTAATTTTTCATACGGGTTTTACAAAATTAAAAGCTTTCATGACATTTACAATAACAAAATCCATTTTAATTTTTTTGACTCTACGTTTTGTACATAACGAACAATTGTTAAGAGTCACAGGATAAAGTAAGGATCATCAATGGAAAATCATAAATTTATGGAGTGGTATTTAAAATTTTATTATTTTAACCATAGCCATTGTTTATTTTATCGTATATAATATTCGTATAACATGCTAGCACTTATTGCACGAAGATATTAAAGTTTCTACGAAAATTATGTGATTAATCAGGTACAACATTTATGAATCTCATTATATCCTACGATGCCTTATAAAAATAACTCCTTCTATGGTATTATGTATAAATGGCAATATTGTAGTCCTGTACAGCCTTATATAAGAAATTTATGATCTGCCCTACTTCAAACTACAACGGCAATTTGCTCAGTACGGAACAAAGCAGAGCACTCCAGGAGGTGTGTTCCAAATTAATAACTTTTATTGGAACCGTAAACCAGACAGTAAATTATCTTTCAACAACCTGGATAGTTTTGCTAGTAGTGTTCATATATTAGTGGTAATATACTCCATCACAAAGATTGCTTGTGAGTAATGAAACTTTCGTGCAGCAAATAAACTTGTAAGTGCACACACAGGTGTCACAAAGGTCGTGAAACTTTGCTACATACTGTTCTAATTAACCGAGGCTATTTGAAATTAAATTTGAAAAAGGCAATCATATGAAACCAAACTTCTGAGCCGTTTCTTTACTCTACGTATTAACAATTTATTTTCACACGATGCTTCATTGTCTTTGGTCAGTAAGTGCCGAGCTAATTAACTTGTAACAAAACAATTTATATAATTACTATAACTATTACTCTGACAAAAGTCCAACAACACTCGAATGTTAAATGCCCTTTACTATACCTAATAGAGTAACCACAAAGTAGATAATTTCATACAGATTTATGTTAAATATTAAAATTATCTATAGCATATTATCATTGATTTTTTTTGTTTAAGTCATTCCAGATTTACCATATAAATCCTCTGGTAATAAAACTATATATATATATTATATATTGTTGTTGTTGGAATACTACAAAGTTTTTATTACCACCACCTATGCCGACAATTATTTTGACTAACGTATTTTGAGAGTTTATTTCAACTTAAAATATAATTCAGTAGAAATAAACTGTCAAAAACAATGTCGAGTCTATTGATGGCGATAATCGTGTATAACCTTTATAAAACTTTATAAAACTTTAAACTATCTGAGTCCTTCTAACAGTTTGTATCGTACTTTCAATTATGGGTATAGATCAACATAAACTCTAGTAGCTGTCTTGGCACGACATTTATTATTGAGTACATCTGGTATAAATAATATTCTGAGGAATAATCTTAGAATAAAGTAACAACAGATTAAAACACATCCTTTGAGAAAAAACACTGTCTCATGTACACAATGGTGGGGGGTTCCTGTCACCTTATTCATCATAATCTACGTATTTTATAGAACATACTATACTGAATCTAATTAAAATTACATTTATAGTGCCGAGAAGTTGAAGTTTTCTTCTCTTTGTTTTGGGAAAGTGTAATTTTAAAAACATGTTTAAAATGTTCACATGTTTTGTATTTGGCGAAATTCTATAGAATGTGCATGTTAATATAAAAATAGAGGTAAAAAGCTTTAACTATATAAACTAATAACCAATTAATATACTGAATTTCCTTGCTTTCTAATTGCTATTACGTTCATAAAATGAGAGAGTTCATTACTGTTAAAACAATGAGGAAACTGTATGTTGCACAAATAATTAAATTTAGAACATTTGCTTTCGTTATTTGTTACAAACAAGTATGACGGAGGTTAAATGTCCGAAATCCTTTGTAAGTCTCCTATCGTCGATAAAAATTTCAACAAATAGCCAGTAAATTGTTATGTGTAAGAAAAGAAGCTACTATTGACAGTCAATGAGCAACAAAAATAGATTTCGTTTCCTTTTAAGGAAAGAAAATTTTCTTTATAAGCAATAAGTACCTTTATGTGAAATTTTTAGAACCATCAGAAATTTCTTCTGTTTCTACATAATTATATTCCAAAAATATTACTTTATGTAACTCTTGGGACTAAATATATAATATATATTTTATGGTATATGTGATGAAATTGATTGAAAAAATGGCAATTGTAATTTTCAAGAAAAGTAAAGAAACTGCCGTAAATATTTTATGTGTAAAGGATATCCCTAAAATTGAAAGTTCTAGAAAGTCTGAAATGTTAAGAACATATCGCTGGAAATAACACTATTAGGAGGTGATAAATCGAGAATCATTGACAGTCTAGCCCATTCCTTGAATCCTATATGGACTTAAGTATTATTAAGTTATGGTAATATTACCATCCGAAATATTAAGCAATATAAAATGATGGCAATAAAACATGAATCGAAAGAATGTTCTGTAACAGTGTGCTTTTTCGTTAATGTTGTTTTTGTTAGAATTACAAAGTAATCTAAGACGTATTTTGCTAAATTCTTAATTTGCTGAGCAGTAGCAAAACCTGTCTACCAAGCTGTTGGGAAAATATTCTTGTCCTCTCGCGAATAAACCCCCCACTTTAACATAAAAATGAACCCTTATGTATCCTTTAATCAATACACGGCATAATTTTTGAGCTGAGTGTCCATCGAATATATATTTTTTTTTTTTTTCCAATAGAAAAAGGACTGACGTAATTTTATTTCCATTTTTTGTCGGAGTGCCGTAAATGAAAATTGGCATGTTTTTTTTATTGTGTTGTGATTTCCCGTGCTGTCTGGTCCTTCCCTGGCAAATAAACCATCCAAAAGAATTAAAATGGGATATGGACCTTGAAAATTTTCCACATGCAAAAACCCGCAGCAAAACCTGTTACTTTTGAGAGACCCTTGGTGGTCTATTACTTCGTAATATAGGCGTGGTTAAATGTTACTTCAAGTGAACGGGTTATGAGCAATTAAAGTAATTAACTTTAAAAAATTAGAATTGGGTTTCCATACACAAGATTTTAATACAACTGAAGCAGTAATATCACTCAAGAGAAGGTGTTCATCATTCTTTCAGAAGTTACTTTACCATTATTACTGCTGCGTATTACGAGTTTTTAGATATTCTAAAGTTTAGGATTTCTCAAAATATAAATTTTGAATGAATACAGAGAGGCCAGATTTTTGTAACCCGTCATACTTATAAATCCATGATGTAGCAGACCCTAATTAGCCTTAATGAGAATAGCTCCAACTACAACACTGAATAGTCCTGAAACCAACAAGCATTAATTTCTTCAT
>NW_025784631.1:0-26419 GCF_021130785.1 Homalodisca vitripennis
TTATATTATATAATTAATTAGAACCAGAAATGCTCCTACACGTGCCAAACATGATGTAATAATTCAGTTGAACTCTGATACTATTTACCACGAACTTAAATAATATCTACCTGATGTATGCCTATTGTTTTTTAAAATTTTTATAGGACTCATATTACATCATAATTGCTTTTACTAAGTAATATAAGGACTTTGGTTCTAAGATTGTGTGCGAAGCCGCGGGTAACAGCTAGTCCGATCATATGTAAGTTTGCTTATTTAAACACGTATGTGAAAGAAACGGCCAAATACAAAATAATTGAATCGTAAAAAGTAAGGGCTCTGGTGTAATGGTAGCACATTCACCCTGCAAGTGAGAGATCCGTGTTCGAGTCCCGGCGGAGCAAGTACTTTTGTGATTCAATGTTTATTGAAATATAATATATATATATATATATATATATACAGTTTTTTATATATAAAATATTTATATTTAACTTATTGTAAAGATTAAGTGCAGTTAAACAAAAAAAATATGTAAGGGAATTTTGCGAATCTTACGGATCTCTCAAAAAAATAATTTTTGAAGTTAAGTTGTTTTCTGCTCCCATTCTTGTTGTCCTAGTTCTTTCCTTTAAGATATTTTTATTCTCTAGGGTGATTATAGGTGGAGCAGATTTATAATTAACAACCAATTTTTAAAGGTAAATATTTTAAGTATGCAAGTCAATGCATAAAATGAACTGATAGAGAATTAACTGGATGCCAGCTAAAATAGAAATCTAATTTAATGAGAATTGCTTCAAAAAACGTACTAGAGTCTTTCAAGGAAAAAAACAAATTCAAACCTAACAATTAATTGAGAAAGTTGTTTAAATATTTCGTCTGTATAGGAACACGCCAGTACAAAACGTGGACAACTTTCACGAAATCTACAAGGAAAAGAAACAATCGACTTTGAAGTTTAAAAATATTTATGCAGAATAGCAACAAGTTAGAGATATCCAGAGTTTTTAAGGTGAACAGTAAGAGACAAGTCTTGTTGAATGCAATGTCGGTGTAGACAGACTTTTTTATTGAGGACCAAGTCTCAACAGGAGACCTCGTGTAAGCCAGACTGTAGCAGTTTTGCACCAACTATGTCGACACTGCAGGTGACTGTAAAAAACAGAATTAAAAGGTCTAGAGAGAAAAATGACCGGAGACCGTATGCCCAAGTGTTTATCCTCGGATATTCACCCAGCCATTTTTGTGAAGGTTCCATAGTATTTTCTGGGGAAGGATTAATTCCGAAATCCCGTTTCCAGATTTACTAACGTGGCTGTTCTAGGCCTAACATACTCAAGTTATGTAACGGAACTTAATCTACACACAGATCTAATCATGCCATTTGTCTCTACTTTAAGGCTCCTCTCTTTCATATTCTACAGTGTTTATACAGATCTGCTCAATCTGCTTTTATAAATTGTACAATTCTGCATCGTGTGAAAGTGTGTGTATTTTTTTTTCACAAGGGAACGGTAATCTTGAAACCAACGCTTGAACATCCATTATACCTACAAGTTGGTAACTCTAAGAAAGCAAATTAACTTCCATATTTGCTGGGCAACAGTCTATAATAAACAAAAGTGTATCGTCCCTTCAACCAATACATTTAAAGAACAAGTATCCCCATTTAAAAATAAAAGTTCCTTTGAACCTTAGTTATACATATCTCCTTCTTTCTACTTGTAGGCTGATTGGTTATTTTCATTTTGCAGGAGCCCGAGACAGATACAGTCAGCATAAATAATGACCTCAACAAAATAGAGGAATACAAACAGAACACCAACGCTCTCTCAGTTAGCCGAACACCTGTTTTTCTGCTATAATAAAATGGCCACTGGAGCAGCAGGGGTTATGCGGGTGTTATTCAAATTCGTTGAACACCCCACCGTGTGAACGATCCCATGATTTAAACAAGGGTGGGTATTCTGGGTTACCACCGTCTTTTTAAACATTCAATCTCTTTTTATATGAATTTATATTCATTCACATGTCTATCCGATTACACTGCTTGTAATTATCAAACAAAATACCGAAATTAATTTAAGGCTCACTTTTAGTATAGCATCCATGCTTATTGTTTACAATGCTTTCACATATTGTATACGTATTTTCTTTTGTAATTTGTAGTATTTTAATATGGTAAATATACAACATTTTAAAATTGTTGCAAAGCCTCTTTTTTGAAAAACCCCGTTAATAGTTAGTTTTCCAACATAAGGAATTCACTTTCTAGTTTGGTTATGCCTTCACTGGTTACCTACACTAGGTACAGCAAAACCAATGTTTTAGGTAAACTCAGTCAGCTTTATTTACGAATGTTCAGAGAGTGCCCCATCTCTTACTGCAAATGTAGATATTGGAGTACAGAATAGATAGATAGATGTGGTCTTCTTCGGGGAATGGTTTTTTTGCCTAGACCATAAGGACGTGCTTTGCCCTGTCCGCTTTGACTGAAGAGGCTGGACAGAGATGGTCCTCCCCGACCCCTTAAATCTAAAGGTTGATGAGACTAAAATATAACGAACTATGCGGTACAAACAGTAACAATACCGAGAGAATTCATCACCCAGGTTGGGAAATGGTCCTTCCGTGCGTCTATATTGATATTGGTTTCAGCATGGTTCCGGACACATCATTCCAAGAGGGAGGTCACTCAAATATCTCTTCTGGCCACACGTGAAACGCTGAACACATGAACCCCGGATTAAATATTATGCTTGCTGGTTTTTAGATGGTTATTTGATTTTTTTGTTACACACTTTTGTTTATACTTTAATGGCATCAAAACCGTGCATGTAATTTGGTCGCGTATTTTATCGATATTCGTCGAGCAAAATAGATGAATGGATTTCTTGTGAATGTTATATATTGCTTGCTATTTTCTTAACACATTTGGGTGTTCATGGGGATATTATTATAATAGCCTCATCAAAATTTGCATGTATTGTAAGCATCTTTTTATATTTTGCTAAAGTGGAAATGGGTTTTCTTGTGATTTATATATATATATATACAATATATACTATATATATATATAATATATAATATATATAATATATCAATGAACTGATAGGCTGCGCTAATCTTTATTTTTTCATTTCGTAATTGTTATTTTGCTCATAATGCATAATGTATGTCATCAGTAGGATACAAGTCCCAATCTATAATTTATCACGCTAACATTTAATTAGAGTCTTTTTTTAAACGGTTTCCCACTTTCATGTTGCACTTGTTTATTAAAACTATAATTTGGCTTGTTTGTAATTTTTCTTTTTAATTCACACGATTTTTGATGATTATATTTTGGCAACTTTTTTTGCTATATTTTTTCTTTTGTTTGCTTTAGCATGTATGCATATTAAACTATTTATGTAAGTTGTTTTTATCAAGCCTCTTGTATTTTTACACAATACCTATAACAATAATGTGAAAATTGATGTTATACCGTATGTAAGAAGGGTAAGGGTAGAATTGAAATATAGTACGCGATAACTAATTATACCTCTTCATGGACCTGGGGACAGGGAAAGGCGGCCCTTAAACCCTACCCACCCTGAACGGATTAAATAAAGGGGTTGGGGGTTATCATGGTTCAACTCCGTGAAGGAAGAGCCACAGGTCCTTTCTAGGATTAAGTGGAACGACTGGGGGATGGGTTTCGGGTTGAGGTTCTTCCTTCTAAGAGAACAAAAAAAGCGGGGTCAGTGTAGGGGGGGGGTTTGGTAAAATTCGTATTTACAAATCAAACCTGAAAACGCTATTTTACCCTTAACAGCATATAGCTCTGGATTGAAGAGAGATTCACTCCTGGAAGTTGGGGTTATAGCCCTTGCCATGATACGAACTTAGGGTTACAGCAAAAACTCGATGTGCCACTTAAGATCAGGGCAACCGCCAGTAAATAAAATAGCACATCACTAACCATAAACCATAATGTCAAGAAAATTTAGGTAAATTTTTTTTTTGGTCGATAGGTCATATTTTAATGGCTTATCAATGGCTTGTTGGAATGGGGGGTGGATACCCTGCTTACTAGTTAAAGAATGTTTCAATCGTTGTAAAGAAACATGAAGGAGCATGTTTTTCCAGCGGTCGATTTCCCTGCCCCGCTCTGGACCGGAAACGTATGGAACATATCAAAAGCTCCCCATTCTTCTCATTACTGGAGGGTAGGGGTGCCCGTTATCCCTTAATCATTGGATCTAAGACAGGAGGGCCCAATACATAGGACCCAGTATGATTATTCTGCCATTCCGGGGGGGGGTTGGGGACTGGACGGGCCTATGGGGGGGGGCAACGACGTGTCCACCAGGCCTAGAGATAACAGAATTCATTTTTTATGAAGATGGAATGTTTTAAGAAAGAGAGAATAGCATTGTGTGGATTATTATAAACCATTCATTTACTGGTGTTGTGATATTCTCGATATATGGTGTAGGACATTCATTAAATTTTGTATAATATATTATATCCCGTTTTGAAAAATAATATCACCTTCAGGAAGGATTAAGATGTAATACTACTTACACCTTATAAAAAGTAGTATTGTTTTCCTAGCTATAATTTTTTAGCGGGTGATTAATAATTTTTACGTAAATATATTATATTTAATTCAGGATATTTACAATTTTTACAAATTCCTGATTATACACCCCTATAGCTATCTTTAATCCATTATGAGAGGCTAGTTGGTAGATTAAGAAGAGACGGGGGAGATATACCTTTGTAATTTGCTTCAATTTAAATTTAAGTTATAATAAAATAGATAGTTTTGTATAACTGTAAAACAATCTACCTGAATCTGTATTTTATCAGGTACAACCTGTTTTCCACATTACTACGAGTTACCGGATACAATTGTTGAGATTTATTGACAGATGCGACACACATTACAAATTAAATTATAACCCCACTGATAAAGCAACTAAAATTTAGTTGCATCTAAATATATAATAAACGTCTAATCAGTTAAACAGTACTTTTCATTGTTTCATTTTACTAAGAATCTATACCGTTCCACTGTAGTCAAGTGGTCCTGTCTTTTCTCCCTTTTAACGGGGTTGACAAGCATTGGATACAGTAGAAAGCTGTAATAAAACATTAATTCTGTCTGCCTGTCTTTTTCCCATCTGTCTGCTGGACAACATCCAGAAAAACGAAACAAACCTATAGACTTTCGCATGAAGCTTCATTTTTGGGATAAATTAGAAATACTATTTTCGATTATAATGCATGTCACTTCCATGGAAATTTGGCTGAGTGGTTAGCGAATCTTTTTTTATATTGATCTAATAGGTAAGCATTAAATTATATTTTTTTTTAATCCAAATGTACCAAGATTTACTCACCGTTGTATTCTCTGAAAGTTGTTTCAAGTGGAAAAATCGGTTAAATTGTTTGAGTATACAGGAACGTGCGTTCGCCTATTAACACTGGGAACACTTTTAAAAAACCGTATAAACTGGTCACTTAGAAGTGAAACAGCACATCCAAATATCACGCTTAAAAGATTAATCAGGACGAAAGAAACTAACTACTTTTGATTAATACAAAAAAATTAGGAAAATATTTGCTTTCCGTGTTTTCTACTTCCCGCCCTGCCACTTGCAATTGTTTTATAAACACACATGTTTTAATATGTTTTAATCCAAAATGTTTTTATAAATCATTATGTGTGGGGGTTTTTTTGGTGGGAGAATTTTAATGAATTATAATAACAAAGATAATTGCTCACTGTGAAATCTTATAACCATTCTTTTATACCCCTTTTGTTTGGTGAGAGCATACTGCGGGGGGGGGGGGGGGGGTAGGTTGGTTCAAGGGGGGGGGTATTTTTAATAAAACAAGTTGTTGCCTGAAAACATTTTCTTCGCTAAATAATGTTATCTTATAAGTACCATTCCAGATATACACATAAGGGGGGTTATAGATGCGGGGGGGCCACGTTATAGTACAGTACAAATCAACTAATTGACCGGATAGGGGCGGGGGGGGGTGGGTCAGGGTGGGAGAGTGTTGGGGGGGGGGGTGTCGTCAGTATGGTGTGTGTGAGTGGGGTTGTTATATGGTATGTTTGGCAGTTGTTTTACAGGGGGAGGGGGGTGGGGGGGGGGGGGGGTGGGGGGGGGGTGTTGGAGGGGGGGGGGGGGGTACTGACGTTCATTCTTCTCGAGTAACCATGAAAGATAAGTTATTGTATTGTGTAGACACACAGATTAAAATTTCTTTGGGGTATCTTAATTACAACAATGATTTAATATTAATTATTTCTACTATAAATACCCCCCCCCCCCCAATATAGCTTAGAATACAGTAGGCAATTACAATATTGGTATGCCATGGCCATCACATCAATTAAAAATGTAGAAGTTAAAATTTACAAAATAGATGCAATTAACAAATAAGTACCCTTAAAAACATAAAATTCAAAAAATCCCTATAATACTTATAATTGTAAACAAAAGAATATAAAAAGTTTGCAAATGTTAAAACAAAGACGTGCTACACAAAGTGCTACACACCATTAACGGCAAATCCCTCAACCCAAACATGAATGTATTAATCCTCACGATCCGGAAAACAGCACCGTCGGAGAAGTAGTAAAGGTACCTTAACACCAGAAGGCGCCTTAGCTTCCTCTTAAACAGTGGTTTCCTATTCTCAACATGAAAGTCTAAGGGCAGAATTTTTTTGTTGAACGGTTTTTAGAGCTCCAACAAGTCCTGGAGCCTGTGCTGCGCAAATCTAAACGCATCCCGCCCTTCTGGTACGGATACTCATGATCGGTCCCCGTGCCCTCCACGCCACCTCACATTTGTAACGAAAGTGCAGGACAGTCTCTTATATGTATAGGACAATGGTGGGTATTAACTAAGGGGATGGGGGGCTGGGGGGGTGGGGGGGGGGGGGGGGGGGGGGGGGGTGACGGGAAGTTTGCTCTGAAGGGGGACCAAGATTCCGGCTATAGGGGGGGGGGGGGGGGGGGGGGTGGGGGGGGGGGGGGGGTGGGGGGGAAGGGAGTTCCGGGGGTGCTGGGGTGTTACTATTTTAACAATAATTCGTATTGCTTTCTTACTTTCTCTGAAGGACAAAATACCTATGGAAATGGACATTAGGTACAACCCTCCCCACAATTATTTCATTAAACGTAGGGGGTGGGGGGGGGGGGAGCGATGGGGGGGGGGACATAGGTGGATACAACTAGGGCCCATAATATGTCATTTTAAATAGGTGTATTTCAAAAAAATCCTGCCAATTCCCCTCGTTAAGACACAGCGAGGAGCGTGCGGGGAATAATCAGTACACAGACAACGGTCTGCATTTTCTTATTTCCCAGGGCAAAATCTCTTATCAATAGCGACTTCCTAGAAAAACTTAGTGGCTTAATAAACTTCATCAATGGCAAAAGTCCAGCTCAGTACAACTGATGGACCGTCTTCAGTGGGGGCACTAGGGGGGGGGGGGGGGGCGGGGGGGGGGGGGGGGGGGGGGGGGGGGGGGGGGGGGGGGGGGGGGGGGGGGGGGGGGGGGGGGGTGCGCACTGAAAAAATAGTAAGCAGTTTGATTTTGAATCATTTGTGTTTGTATATTCCAACATTTCATAAAAAATTAAAACAAAAATTTTGAATTTAAAAAAGCAATCGAATTCCAGACTCTTTGCATTTTATTGCACTGTGCGCGCTCCCAGGGCAGTATCGTAGGTATGCTGTACTGAACTATTTTGGACGCCATTTAAATAAACTTATTGGTAAACGGGGTTGCTGGAGGTTACAAACTCTAGCCACGCATGGGTATGGTATGCCTCTCGATATACCAAATTTATGTTAATATGGAAAATAAGGATGTGGTAATATAAAGCAGTCAGATGGGGGGGGGGGGGGGGGGGGGGGGGGGGGGGGGTGGGTATGGGGGGGGGGGGGGGGGGGAGTGGGGGGGGGGTGGGGGGGGAGGTCAATTAAATAAACCAAAGCATAGGAAATTTCGCCTGGCAAGAACCCCTCTACCCACAGCGTATTGTCAATTCAATTGCCAAGACTGCATTCAATTGTTAATATTTCCCTTTTTTCGGAAACCAAACTGTTTCCATAACAAATAAATACTATGCTAATCCAGGAAATAAACATCCGAATGAGAAACAAATAACTCAAATCTGCTCCCCCATTTGTGAGCTCCAGGGTCCCTCCTGACTGAATCCAGTAGGTACCGACCTTCAAATATTCTTCTTCAAACTTGAAATTTCTGTGGAATTTTTGCGTATGGGTAGCTTCCTATCTGTAGATGCTCTATAAGTCTGATAAATGTTTTTAAGAGCGAGAATTCCAACTATAATATATTCCGTATAATATATTCCATATTAATTAATGTCATACATCTTTAATAATTCATTAAAAACCTATCCAACCACGAGAGTCATATAGAGAAATTTTTGTATGGAATAGTTTAGATACTAGGGTGTCCGCTGCGTGTCTCAAATGTGCGCAAAAACTGCATCCTGGCGTGTGCATTTATCACATGAAATGATCTCAATCTAACTTTTGGTCAAAATCCCACCCAACCACAATAGTGTTCATAGTAGTTATGACAAATAAATATTTTTAAACCGCTGGGGCTTACCACCTATCATCGGTATATAAAAACCGACCGAAAGTCATCAAACCGACAGGCCTCATCAACGAGCTGAATTTGCCCCATTTAGGTTTTTTGGGCAACATTTGCACAAGACCTTTTTTAAACATGCTTTGCATGCTTGAAAATTGTTATCCCTGCGAGCAAAAAGGGAATTGCAAAAATAGCTTGAAATATATGTATGTAAAATATACTGATATGGTGTTCATTATATTTTATCAATAATACTGGTCATATTCTAATGCAAAAAACGTTTCAAAAACAAGTCCTTTTGAGAATTTCTAATTTCAAAAACTTACGAACTAAATGTAAAAAAAACTAATTTTTACACAGTGTGAAGTTTAAAAGATTGAATTATTACATTGAACCATCCATTTACGTTTATTTGGGTTTACATAGCATGACATATATAAAGGCTGATGTACAACTTCATGTAGGGCTTTCCCTCCTGAGAAAAGTTTCAGCTATTTTTATAAAGCCACACAGAAAAACTTTCAACGGAAAATTTCTATTTTTCCCTGTATTTGTTATTTTGAACGTATCAATGCTGGAGAAGGTTAAGTTGTTGACGTAAGTTTTTTGTTGTGAAATTACAGTGATTTATGTGCGGAAGGCAACATAGCGTAATGAACACCGTGCAAATTAACAACGAATGTGCAGGGGGACATTCGGGACATTGAAACAGTTGAAATTACAGTGATCTAGTGGCGGAAGGGCAACTATCGTAATGAACACGTGCAAATAACCGCGACATGTGCAAGGACATTCCGGACATTCCAACGGTCGGGGAGTAGTAAGGTTCGCCGATCGATAATAAAACTATTCTTGGTGTAAGCAGCGCACAAGCTGATTTTAAATTCGTTGCAATTAATTGCCGTTCAGACGTTCATTTTTACCGGGGACCATTATAAAAGACCAGTTATTACGGAGTGTACAAGAAAACAAAATGGCACAAATATCGGGTCTATGGGTTTATTTTGAATAGTGCGGGAAGAATGCGTTCGCAGTCTTAGTATAGAGAGATTTGAGTTTTTTATTGATTGTAATGATTATCGATAATTCAAAGAAAATAAGCACTTTGGTTGACAGTTATGGGTTGGTGTAAGGACCTATACGTTACTGAAAGACTTAATCTACACCAGACAAAACCGTCTGACAAGTCGTACAAGGAAATTGTGGACACTATAGCGAATCATCTGCATCCCAAGCCTTTTTTTATCACGGAATGATTTAAATTTAGTAGGCGGAATCAATTGGATCATGTGAAACGGTAAGCGGTTTTATTGTGCATTTAAAACAGATATCTAAGTATTGTGAATTTGGGGATAAAAATTGCCAGACTACTTAAGGGATACAGATTAGTCGCGGGTCTGCGAGACCAACAGATACAGAAAAGACTTCTAGGGAGGAGAACCTCACTTATGAAAAAGGCGTGCAAACTAGCTACTGCAATGGAATTTGCTGAGAAGGGGCGGCCCAGATGACAACTGCAGTGAGGACGTATTCACCGGATGTTTTTTACAGAGCAGCGGGGTCGATACCGAAAAAGGACACAGGGCGGCGTGCATCGCAGCGAGATAGACTGTCATCGGGACGGCGGGAAGGCGCGGGGAGACATCACCAGCACTTGTTGCGGCAAGCGAGGATCACACACAGCATCGCAATGTCGGTTTCGGTGAGTACACGTGTAATCATTGTAAAAAGAAGGGGACACCTTGAAAGAGTTTGTAGATCCGAAAAAAAGATATATGTTAACAAACTAATGAGAAACAAACCCAAATGTTTTTACAAATAGGTCTAAGGAGCCTTCAGCTAAAGGGAAACAGTTTTTACAGCAATAATTAGCAATATGTTTATAAAGGTAGGCAGCACTATGTAGAGGAAAGTAAAGAATCAGCTGAGTCCGGTTCAGTTAATCACTGGAAACATATAAGACAGATGACGATGATGTATGACTTTTCCAATCTATTTACGGTTAAAGAAATAGAAACTAAAGATTAATAAAATTGAGCCAATAAAACGGTACAGTTATTAGTGGAAAGATATAGAAAATTGTATTTGAAGGTCGATAGTGGAGCTTGTGTTTCAGTTATGTCAGAATAAAGATTGTTAGACTAAGTTAGGAAATATAAACATGTATCCAACTAGCTTAGTATTATAACCCATTTAGTGCCATAAAGTTTTTTTTGTAAATTTTTTCTAGAAAACTAATTTAAAATGCATTATTTGCACAATTATAAAACATGGGAAAAAATATGTTAAAAAAACTTATTTAGTTTACTTTTGAATATATTCTGCCGTTCTTATAAATAGGGACGTTATGCCATAATGACTACCTTGGTGAAATTTCAGCCGTCTTTTAAACTAGGACATTCATGACCTGTGACTCTACATTAGTGAAATTTATAGCAGAGTTTTTTTAAGTTACGCTATGACTGTTATCTTTCTCCATTATATGAGTACAATCATAAAAAAGAAATTTATGCATAAGTGTTTGGGTGTCAATTAAAACACCATCTCTAAATGAAAAATATTTATTTCACAGTATTTAAAACGTATTTCGACGAAAACTTTACAAATTGTAGGATAAAAATTCTAAAACATGAGTGGGTACAAATAATGGAAACTAGAGCACAAATATAGTTAACAACATCAATATTTACAACAGGTTTTTTGTGAACTACCATGTTAACTTTATGTTTATGGTAGTCCATGAAACACTTAGGATGCGAGTCCCACTTTGCACTTTGAACAAATGATACTTTGCCTCTTCCAGTACAGTTAGCAAATCTTCTCTGTGTTTCATTCTCCAATGGCCAGTGGTCACTGTGTTGTCACGTATCATTGCTGGGAGTGGTTTAGGAGATATCTTCCCTTGAGTAGAGGGTTGTCCATTACTTTTTCAATATAAATAAAGCCAAATTTCTCCGGAATTTATAACAGTTGGGGAATGGAGTCTTGGAGAGGGAAGAAGTTTCCTGTTCCAGTAAACCATGCATTGGGAGACTGATGCATCGAAAAGGTATACAAATTATAGGCCACCACCACTTCCGTTGGCGCATTTCGTGTCCTATATTGTTGCCAATGTTTTTGATCAAGCGATGATCAACTCCCCCCATTCCCTTTGTTATATAAATGGCAAAAAACCGTAGGCTGTTGCACTTGTACCTTTGCTTTTTTCTCTCTTGAACCATCTTGTTGTGGTTCCCACATTTAGATTTTCATGGTTTGTGGACCACTGTTAACGATATTAATTTATCATGCCATCTTACCCAACATCGTACTCTCAGGTAGGTTCGGAAAGTCATAGGACCCTCTAGGTTCTCTTTTTTAAGATTCTTTGAGGACTTTTCAACGGACAAATTACTCACTTCTGTCAGCTCTCAATGCTTCCAGTTTACACATATACTCCAATTCTCAGCCAAATGTTTCTACGATGTCGGAACTGACGGTTAAAAAAGGTTGTCTATAAAAAATCTTGTGTCCACTGTTTGTACGGAACCCTGGGCTTTTTCTAATAGTTCAATAACCACATCACCCCCAAGTCCTAACTTACTCTCCACGACTTTTGTCAAACCACCTGTATAAATTGAAAAAAATGGACAAGGTAGCCACTGGAAAGAGCATATTGCCCAAATTTTTGAAGCCAAAACGTATTGGCTTACCTCTGATGAATTGTTTAGAGTTAGTGCTTACCATAATAAGGAATCATACTCTCGTCATACTGAAAAGATTTTCAATCCAGCCCCCGTGTTGGGCAAAAGCGTGGTGTTCAAGATTTCTATGTATGGTCGTAGCTTGTAGAGCCTATCAGAATCAATTCTTACTGTTGTCATTCAAGTGAGAGGAAGGCGTTTAAGATTTGTTCCAAAGCGGTTTTGCAAAACGCATACTTTCAGACAATCAAAAGTGGGCACATTCATTAGATCCCTGTGACCAGTAACATTCTTTATATTGGGGCTATTTTGCGTACCCCGACATAAGCAGTCCCACCAAAGAAACACAAGAGCAGTTACATCCACGTGTCAAATTCAAAATTTACATTTTTTTTTTGTCGAAGCATACAAATTACTTTTGCTCACAGATCAAGGTCTAACAGTTTCGTTATTAAAAAATAATGAAAAAAAATTCAAATGGCGTTTGTGCTCTCCATAGCCTCATCTGAGCAAAGCATAAATGCTCACAATTAGTTTCCATTCCAAAAATTTATGTTTAGGGAAGTTTTCCAACTGATTTATTTTTTCCTCCTTTACTTTTGCAGCTAATTTGTTTTTTTGATTAAAATGTTTCTCCCTATCATTTTTGTTCCGTTGTTAGTTTTCTTTCTAGTCGGTTACATTGTCACTTCCCTCACTATCTGAGTTAAAGCAATGCATACTTAGTTTTTTTATGGTTGGGCGTTTTTTGATCGCCATTTACTTAACTCACTAGATGTAACTAAATTTTATGCTAAGTTTACTTGGTTTGTGGTATCCATGAGCTGTTGCCTCACGTTCAGTCTCAATCCCTGCAGTAGATATATCATTCCTGTTTGAACATTACTCATGCAAGAACTATTTTCTGTTAAGATAGACATCATCAGGGGTTGAACAAAGCAGTTTGAACTTCACATTCACTTCAGAAGTTAAATTGCGCCCCAAGATTGTTAATAATTTCCTAACATGTTCGTCATCCGAGTTATCACTGTCCACATCGGGTTTCTCAAAACTCGTTCGGGCGCGGGAACAACGTAGATTAGTCTTTTCGACTCCATCATCATCATTCATCTCTTCTATACTCCGCCACCAATATATTCTCCACAGTTTTAGGCTCGAAAAACAAATTTAAATTAGAGTCTACACGTAATGTATTTACGTACATGTTTGTATATATTGAAAGAACTTAGCCTATATTTATTTATAACTTAAATTTTCATAGGGAAATGTTAATTTTAATTTTACAAAAAACATTAGTAAGAACAAAAAACTAGATAAAATAAGTACACTAATAAAAATGTACTACATCTGTAAAATAAAAAAGTGAGTCTATGTGGTATAAAGGTCTGAAATGGTCCTCACGATTGCACCAGTTGCAATAGTGTCTCCAAAATGGGACGCTGCTGAATGGAATCGCCAAAGGAAAGTAAGAATACATGCAGTATTAACATTTATGATGGCAACATTCATTTCATTGTATTACTTGTATGGTAGGAAATATAGGTTTAAAGTTACAAAAACTATATCTAATAAAATATAAATAAAATAAACTTACCCTTAGGTGTGTTACAACCAAAATTGTTGCGAGACATTTCAACATCTGTTAGCCAAATTGAGGTTATGTTGAACTCAAACTAATAATGTGGCTCTGCCTCAGGCTTGTCGGTATCTAGAGGAGCAGCAGTGGGGCCAACTCCAATTGCTTTTAGGACTAAATATCCTTAAAAAAATTAATTTATACAAAGGCGTCTTATTTTTAGGACGCTATGCACTTAATGGGTTTAAGTTCATATACAACATGAAAAAAGATCAGGCCCCTTTAGGTAAGGTTAGTAGGTCAAATGTACAACATAAAGGTAAAGAAGAAACAATTAGCTTTATACATCGTAGACTAATGGGGCTAATCCCTTGTTTAGGGCGTGATGCCGTGATTGGATGCAAGCATTAGATTTAAACAGTTTAGAGTGCCTAGTAATGTAAAACTATATGTACAGGTCAGCTGATCGCACGAGCCATGGTGGGGGGGGGGTTGTGCCTAACTGCAGGCGGCAGCGCGGCTAGACGCATGCACGCCTGGCGTCAGTGGAAGCCACAAACACACCATGTACGAGGTAAACAATATATAACCAAACATCTGTCAATCCCGTCTGTTGTCAACAACAACAAACAAGTAGAATTACTGTACAATGAGTTTCCAAATGTATTTACGGATAAGTTGGGATGTTTCAAGGGATGCACCAGTTAAATTAAAGTTAAAAGAAAATGTGGTTGAGTACCAAAAAATACTTTAAACCTAGGACGTTACCATTTTACACTTAAAGAAAAAAAAAGTATAGAAGCCGAGCTGACTAGATCTAGAAACAAGAGACAACGTTATTTCAACCAGTAGATAACACAGTGAATAGGGGGACTCCCATTGTACCAATTATTAATGGGACTACATGGGAAAATAAGAATTTGTCTGGGGATTATAAAATAACTGTAAATCCTTTCTGTGGAGGTAGACCGACACCCGTTACCCGAGAAATTGAAGGAAATATTTGCCACAGCCTACAAAACACGGAGAAAAAAAAAAAATAAAAAAAAAATAAAAAATTCTCTAAAAATATAGATTTATTCTTTCAGCTTATCAGCAGCTTTAAACTAGATGTAGATAGTCATACGTATTGTACGATTAAGCACACACACAAAGGATTGTATGCTTACAATCGCCTATTGTTTTGGTATCAGTTCCAGCACCCGGGAATATTTCCAGAGAACTAATAGAAAACGAACATTACAATGGTTATCCCGGGGGTAACTGTATTTTTAGATGGGTACATTTCTTAGTAAACAGTGTAAAAAACAATGAGGAACCACATGTCAGTAGGACTTAGACTATGTGTGTCAAAGACCTTGAAGACAATTTGGGTTCACAGTGAGCCAAGAACAAATGTAAATTTTTCTGTGACAGTTTAGAATATTTAGGTTTTGTTATCAGTAAACAAGGGTTTATGCATACCGCACCCTCAGGTAAGGTTGACAGCAATTGTTCAAGGCCACGCTGAACCTCAAAATGTGACACAGCTTAAAGCCCCTTACCTTGGTCTTGCTTAAGATTTACTATTCCAGCGTTTCATTCCTCAGGATATCCACTATTTTAAACCCCAATTGTATTCAGTTGTTAAGAAAGGATACCGATTTTTGTATTTAATTTAGCATTGTAAGAAGGCACTACAAGAGATTAAGCAAAAAGTTTAATCTCTGCTGAAGTTTTAGCGCATTATCGATTCCCTGCATTACCACTACGTGGTAGTCCAGTGATGGCTTGAGTCCATATGGCATTGCCATCAGTTTTTTGAGTCAGGATTCAATACTCGACGGCTACAGAGAAGACCTTATAATCATTCGCAAGTAGAGTGTTCTAAATAGCGCTCGAGGAAAAAACTATTCACAAATAGGTTTAAGGAAGCATTAAGCATTGTATTTGGTGGGTTCTGTTAAGAAAATTTAGTCAATATTTATTATGGTTACACAGTTTTGTGTTAAAGACTGATCATAAGCCTTTAGTGGCTATTTTTTGGACCAAAGAAGAAGGGTTACCTGCATTTCGCAAGGGGGCCAGTAAGGTTAACATAAACGATTTACGCTTTGTTTTTAAGTGGGTTTTTCCAATTATGAGATTGTGTATGGTTTAAGTCACCCAAAAAACCATGGCAATGCCGGATGGGGGGTGGTTTTATTTCTTATTCGGATTACCTGGTAAACTAGTGAGATTAAAAGATGAAATACTCGGGATGATGGACCTTAATAATTAATGTCATAGGTACCTATTTGCAGTGTTTAAGGCTGGAAAAATGACATACCATATTAAGGCTATGTAGACATTAAAAAGAGAATCCAATGGTTAGATAGTGAAATCAAAAAAGGTAACTATCCTATGTAGGGGGGGGAAAATAGAATTAGGTTGGACCTGATTGGAAAACTGAACCAGAATTCTAAAGCTCATTTGTAAATTAGGACAGTCGGAATTAACCTTGGAGCAAGGAGTAGTGTCCTAATGTGGGGGTACTGAGGGTGGGTAATACCTTAAAAGGTTCAGTAATAAACATTCTGAAAAACGAATTGCATACTTCACACATAGGTATTGTTCGCCATGAAGGCATTAGACCCGTGCATATGTATGCGTGGGCCTAAATATCGACCGGGACCATAGAACAAACTTAGCTAACAGCTGTGCAGCCTGTTGTGGAGGACAACGAGCTCAAAACCGCCCAAGGCTTTTTCCTGCATCATTGGAATGTTCCGGGAAACGAGGTGTTTGGTCTCGAAATTACATATATGTGATTATTTTTTGGACCTTTTCAGTCCAAGTTATTTTTCGGTGGTAAAAAGATTGGCGTTAACTCTAAGTATGGCCAGAGGGTGTTGCCCGTTGCTTCAACGGCCAGCTATGTGTCACACTACGATGCCTTTCCCCCCCCCCCCCCCCCCCCCCCCCCCCCCCCCCCCCCCCCCCCCCCCCCCCCCCCCCCCCCCCCCCCCCTTGTGAAATTCAAGGGAATTATTTAGGTAGGTATGGTATTGTAGACCAACATTAGTGTCCGACAACGGACCACCTTTTACCAGTCAAAGAGTTTTTATAAGGAATTTTTTGATGTTCAAAATGGTATCAAAGACACCACCGTTTTTCACACCATACCACACCAGAAACCAATGGGTTTGGCCAGGAACGGGTCAGTTCTAGTAAGAAACTATTTAAAAAAAAAAAAAAAAAAATAAATTGAGAAAACAGCTCTTCATTAATTCACACCTCCAAGGATTTAGAATTAGCTCTTGCAGTAAACCTTCCCTTGTTCACTTATAGAAATACTAATGTGCATTCTATTCACCAATCTATCGCCAGCTACAAGTTATATGTTCGGGCCAGTATCACGCCTCTAAAGTCTAGGAGTTAGATTTTTTTATTAAAAATTATCGCCCAAATGTCTAAAGGCAATAATTGTCAGATAATCAAGAAAAACAAACGATTGTAATAATATATAGAGGGTAGTTAATAACCTAGACAGGTTCAGCTATTGGGACAATACCAATCATAGCCAGAGATTACATGAGAGACGTAGGAAAATTAAGTGGATAACCATGGTGTCGGTAGTTTTTCGACGATTTAGGACCAGTCACGTATTTAGTTGAACTGAATACGGGCGCATGACGGTGGTAAACGAAGCATATCGTTACCCTACACGTTGGTAGCCGTTCTACAGATGTTAGTTCCGGAAAATGTCCTGAGTTGACAAACAATTGCCTTAGACTCCCAGACGCAAGCGTGGCAAATCAGGAGGCCAACACCGCATGGAAGGAAAACGACTCGATATACTACAGTCGCCGGGGATCAGACGCGAGCGGCAAGGGTCGCCAGTATCTTTGTAGCACAACGACCCTTGCCCCCACGCTCTCTGCATATATCACCATAAACCGAATAACTAGAAAAACGCTCAGGGGCTTAAAGCCATCCCAGCCCCACGATACAAATGCGTTTTCTTTAAACAAGGGCAACAGTTCCAGCGTTTCACCCAAAAACAAATGACACCTGTTTAGACGATACGCCACGTTTGGGGTGAGGTTTTAAGGGATCGTAAACCTTTAGTCAAAATGGACTTGTAAATACAACCCAATTGTGACTTGTATATAATTAATAATTGGTTTTAAGCATTATTATTATCGATGGTTGTTAATTGTGTTCATTCAATGTGTTATTAATTGGCTATGGGGTTCTGATTGGGCGTAGTTGGTTGGTTTGAGTTGAAGTGGGTTGGGTGTTGATTTGGGGGGGTGTTTAAATGATTATATGGGTGAGTGGTTGTGGGGAGAGACTTTTGTTTCTCCTATAATCTATAGCTTACAAAAATTAAAAGGAGTATAATGTCAAAATTTTCTTATTCATTGTAAATTGACTTTTCATAAATTGGAGAATTCGTTTTTAAAATACAAACATTGTAATTGATTAAATTTTCTAAAATTGTAGCGCGGAAACTTATGTATTTAAGGGGGAGGAGGGACTTTGTAGTGATATTTAGTGTGAGAATGATTTACTAAGTTGGGTAGGTATCACAATAGTGATAATTTAATGTCCACTGCACCAGTGATGTTGGCAGTATGTTATTGTCAGGGCTGATGTTATAACATACGATGTGCGGTGCCTATAAAAGAATAAAGAATGCTCATAGGCTGCTCTCCTGTGACGTCACATCACGCACTACCCTACAACCAACGGTCCAAGCTGGCCAGCCAGGAGTCCACCCGGAGTCCAACCACCAGACACCGTCATGTAACCTCCGCGTCCCGTCCGTTCCTTTACGAGCGGTCCTAGAGCAATGTTACTCTAAATGTGTAGTTTAATTATTCTTCCCGACCCATAGAGAGTACAGTGTCGACCCGCATACATTACAATAATCAACGAGCATGAATGTACGAAATGGAAACTCGGACCTCAGCTGTTGTGATCACTTCTCAGTACTATTCAACATGCGTGGTTTCAGGGTGCTAGAGATTTTGGATAAATAATGAATATATATAATTATTAATTATGTATTTAGTTTAATTGTGAAACACAATAGATATACAAGACAAGTTGAAACTTATCACTTGGCAAGAGCGAAGCCAACCTGGTTGTTGCCCATGTCAAACTGAGTGTAGTATTTGCGCAGAAATGGATCTCCCAGGATGTAGAATGGCAAATTTGCAGCGTACAAAACTGCTGAATGCATGTCAATCCTGAACTGTCCTTAAACTGAAATAATTTATTTTCAAACCTATTATA
The DNA here is from genome assembly GCF_021130785.1 of Homalodisca vitripennis. Taxonomy (NCBI): domain Eukaryota; kingdom Metazoa; phylum Arthropoda; class Insecta; order Hemiptera; family Cicadellidae; genus Homalodisca; species Homalodisca vitripennis. The sequence goes on from NW_025784631.1 coordinate 19,147, forward strand.
CCGAAAGATATAAGAAAATGTAAGAACTTAACCAATTAAATAACAGTTGATAAAGTACGTGCTATATCAAATGGAAATATACATCAATGTGCTTACAATTAATGACATAGTGTATATTAAACTATCGATGACCTATTTACTAAACATATTTAATTAACAAAATAACGAATTTACCACCTCTATTCAGAATGATAAAATTTAAGGATATTTAGATTTAATTTTGAAATTGGTATTAATTCAAAATTGGTTATTTTTTCTCAAATAAATTATATAAACGTATATATAAATATATATATATATAATACATAACATAACATAATAACATAACAAAACAAAACTATATATATACCCTCACGTGATTCTAAAATCAAATGACTTTAAGATAATAAAATGTATGCTATATTAATTAATCTGGAACTGTAATATAACATTGCTATGATTATCAATGATGTGTTGCTGTTCTTTGGATTGATTTGATTAAAGGCAGCGGTATATATGTATTAATAAGTAGCCACCTTTTGATCGCTTGTCATGGATTTGCCCACTATGTGCCACTAGTAGACTCAATAGATTGTACTTTTCTAGCACGTAATGTTATATTATAAATTTTATTTTGTTTTCCACCAGTACATCACAAAACTGTTATTAATACTGGACCCCGCTGACAAGTTCTAAACTTAGCGGGGCCAAATACATGTATGATTGGTGAATAAATAAATTCTATTCTATTCTATTCTAATTCTAATTATATATAATAAAATAATTGAATCTGAAAAAGTAAGCGCTCTGTGGTGTAATGGTAGCACATTCACCCGGCAAGTGAGAGATCCGGGTTCGACTCCCGGCGGAGCAAGTACTTTTTGCGATTCAATGTTTATTGAAATTAAATAAGGCAATTGCCATTTATACAATTTAATGCATATATATATATATAAAATTTTGTTTTGCAAATAAAATCAACAGCTCAACTATCAATATTGAAAAACTACGTTTAAAAATCTATTAAAATATAAAATTTAAAAAACACAATATTCATTTGCGAATTTTATATTGTATTCAACGATTTTAACACACATTTCATTGCATAAAATATCATGTTAAAACATTGATTATATACCTAGTATATATGGAGGGTGTTCAGAAAAGTCACAACTTCTTTAGCTGATATTACTCATGACTTAAAGTGAAAAGTACAATATAAACATAGGTCATCGAATTTTAAACCGCACAATGGTATAGGACATTTTCATTTTGTTATAAGAAAATTATTATCTTTATTACTATAAAATCTACAGAAAACTTTGTACGTAGCTTATGACAAAAACAGAAAAACTTAAAAAGAACTGTGTATTTTGCATGAATATTAACAAAATGGCTCCTGTTGAAATTGTTTACAGTCAAATATCATACAAACAGTCTAATTATAACACTTTTAAAAGATTTTCCACTGTTTTTTCAAATTTTATTACTATTCCAATAGTACTGTTTTCAAAGAAAGCGTCAACATATAAGCGAGCACAACAACTTTAAGGGTATGTTGCACACAGGCAGCAACAAGCATGTCAAAACAGCTTAATCCACTCAACTGACAATTATGTTAGTCAAAAATATATATTTCCTAATAATTTTATATTGTTAACCTATTCAATTACCTTTTATAACGTAGTCGGGCCCATGCATAACAAGTTTCTGGCCGCTTATAGACACGTAGACATCAGGGAAGGAGTCTATTTTAGAACAGTCGACCTGGAAATATAATTTAACTTGTAAACATATTGTAAAAGTTCCGTAAATCATATTTTAGGATCATAATTAACTTTTAATAAATAATTGTGGTTATCAAAATTTAAAAAACTTCTTGTACGCACTAATATATATATATATATATATATATATATATATATATATATATATATATATAATTTAAGATATACATATACTGTTTGGAATTTTGTTTCACATACAGGAATATTATTCACTTCAAAAGTAACAATATTTTAACTTACACTATCAGTGGTAAAATTAATTCATGAGAATTTCAAACTGGAATAATATAATTATTACAATCACCTGTAAAAATCTCCTAACCAAAATAATAATCTAAGGAAAACGAAAACTTTGTTTAACTACAGTGAATTCAAAGTTTTTATCATAGTAGAGTGCCACAGCTTTATTTAATTATAATATGGAATAGTTACCACGTAAATGCCTTGTTCCGGTTGGCCTCCAATTGCCTTGTTGATGGGGTTTATGGCGTCGGGAGGCCCGTAGATAAGGGTGGTGCCAGTGTCAGGTATGGCGGGGTAGCTTCCGAATAATTTCTTCTTTTTCAAATACATGCTTGTAAGTATAGACTAGGATAACTTTGTTGAAATTTAAGAATATTTTCAATATTTCTTATAAATTTATTACATTAACCTACATGAGTCAATGAATAACATCGGCAATTGCTGCCAAAAGCATATAAAAAGTAGTCACAAAATAGAACCGACTGTAACAAGCTTGAAATATAAATAAATTATGTAGAAAAGACACCATTTTATATTACCACTGCAACTTTAACTCATGTTAACAATGGATGGTATAACCATTGTTGTATATTTTTGTAAGAAACCGTTATGATCTGGAATATTTATCACGCAAAAAAAAATTAAATTATTTATCCGTAGAAAAAAATTAAATTGATTTTTACATTCACTTAAGTTCAAAAATAGTATTAACCTTGCATGTAATACAAACAAACAATGATTTAGTAACCATTCTTCATAAATAACCTTTTAAACGTAAAAAATGGAGTTTATGGTGTTTTTAAATTCACTTAGACTGTTAATATGTACCTACTGGTATACAGAAAAACACAAACAATGCAATGTTTAAATACACAAAAATGTGTTTGTTCCTTACAGCTCATTTCTTTGTTGTGCTCACATGTTACTATTTACCAAAACACGTTCAGAATTTTATTATTCTATAGGTTTTTATAGCGTTAAATTATTCGCTTTAAATAAAATAAACATAAGTAGCATACCAAATAAATGTTCCTTACCCATCAACGGTGATGTCTCCAATACAGCGGTACCTTGACAGGAGCGAAGACGAAATCCCCAGTGTAATGTTTAGGGTCCACGCCTCCAAGAACCAACTCTGCACTTTGCTTCTTGCTAGCGTCTGACGATGGCTCATCCCTGTAATTAAGAACATGAAACTAATGTAATGTACCCCAGCCTCGACACTAGTGTCACTATCCCATAATTTACCCCCCTCCCCCCGCCCCCTCTTCACACCCATGGCTCCTCTCTTATAAAATCTGTAAGACATAACCTCCCCTATCGAAAATTTCGCTCACTACTGATCCACACCCCATCTGCAAAACTTGTTTCAAATCATTCCTTTTGAGCCTAGGAGGCGAAAATCTACAGCCGGACACAAACCTGAGGACTTCCACACGATTCTTGGCCCAAAATAAAAAAACACTAAAACCTTTTGGAAAATAGAAGCATAAAGGGAAAAATGTTTTACATCAACCCCCATAAATCTAACCAGGAATCCAGTAAGAAATACCACAGGTAAAATTCCTCCAAGAGGATAGAAACTCCCAGGGACTTTTGTTGCAGAACATAAATTAGTAGATAATGCCATCCAGTTATACGGGTATCCATACCGAAAAAAAACGAAATACTCTCAGAGGGTTATACCTTATCCCCACCCCCGCCCCCCCCACATCCATAGGTTATAACCTTCCAGAGCCCTGGAAACTGCTTGAATTCATTGAAATGATTCGCGCTCAGTAACTGAAAGTTTTCCTTAAAAAATTGTGAGTACAGCATAAATCATGAGCAGCTATATGAAATTTTCTAATAAGCAAGTAAGTTCCAATGACCTCTAAATATAGTACGTGTCTCAGTGGACATATAAACTTGCTAAAGATGACGTACCGGAGACATTGAATTTTCTTACACTACACAAAACCTAATCAGAGGCTTGAGCCTTTCAGATTCTGACTCTTATTTTTCTTGGAGTGATACAAATATTTAAACGTTGCTGTAAAAATCATCCAATGTGGTAACTGCTCCAAGAATTCAATTGCAAGTAATGATGCATATATTCCAGATACATGTATCAAGAATTAACCTCCCGTTAAATAAATAAAATAAACATCATTAAATGCTTTAAATAAGTTCTAAAATTCCTATAATCAGTTATCTCAAAGATACTTAATGATGATAGGATAGTCTTTCTAGTTTGTTGATTTCAAATGTGTGGTAGGGCTTTCCAGAGAATAAGATTGGGTTGTATTGCCCGGAAGTTTATCAACCCCAATTCATGTATGAATATCTATAATTGGAAAAAGTCTGTTTAATAATTGTGTTTTAATAAAAAGTGCCAAAAGGCTTTCATTTTTTTTTAAATTTTATGTATGAATACTTAATTTGTTGTTTATATGGTATGACTATTAAAAACTAAATTTCGGGTTAAACTCACTCAATTTAATTCTTATAACTCATAAACTACATGAAAAGTATGAAAGTTTTTTTTATATTTTTTTCAACATATGAAGTAAACTAATGTTAAAATTATTAAAAAAAATATGTAAATAATTTATAATAAAATTATAATACAAAATGGTTGTATTTAACAACATTTAAATTTAATATACAGCTAAGAATTGTTAGAGCTGCAATTTTTCTTACTTAGTTGAGATAAAATGCAAAACACTGGTTTTTTTTACCTCCTTCTGATGTTGACCATGTTTGACGAAGGGAGGGTCCTGGTTGCCCAATGCTAGAAGAGTGAGGTAAAAATGACATCCCAGGCAAGGCCGTCAAACTTGGACAGAGGCTGTATTGGAGTCATATTTCTTGTGGCCTCGCCAAACAGATTGACCTTTCACTGGCAGACCTCCTAACCTGTAACAGGAAATCATGTAGTCCAGAAAATCGTCCTGGGCCTTATTCCTTCTTATCCAACATGTTAAACTTTTACTTCCCTATTACTAAAAAGTAACAGCATATAATAGTATTAAGAAAGAGTGAAGGCCATATTTTTAACTTTTGAAAAGAGATGTAAGAAAATACTTAAACATTTTAATTAATAAAAATAATATATCAGCACCTATATAATAGTCCTTGTTTCCGTTGGTTTAACAAGATAGAAAAAAATTGGCAATGCTCAATAACACTTCTGATTTTGACTCATCCTTGTTTTAAAAAAAATAGTTTTCTTTGGTAATCAATGCAAATTTTCTTCACGTAAACAAGAGTTTTTTTTAGACATTTCTCCCAAAATATTAGGGATCTCTGGAAGATCTCTAAGGGTAAATACAATCTGGTGTAGCATCTATAATGTATTTCTAAATTAAACAAAAATTAAATTAGTTTGATAGTAAATGGTGAAACTTTAATCAATCATAAGTTCTTCAACCATAAACTCAATATTAAATATATACCTCTCATTTTTTCTGTTGGCAACTCAAACGCAATCAAAAAAAATTTTTGATTCCTAACATTGGGTAAAGATAACTAATAAAAACTAAAAGTGTTTGTTAGCACATTTATAAAACATGGTCTGCCTAAATGAAAAATTAATATTCGTATTTTAACCACCCTTTTTTAAAAAAAAAAAATTAAAATTTCATTATTTTTATATTCAGTTACATTACTTTTCCCATATATTATGACCAAAGAGAGAAAGTAAGAATGGTGAAATGTCATAATGATAAAAAGAAAAAAAGCATATCTATCCCACAAATCTATAATGATATCTCACCTTAATATTATCCTGCGATACGAAGTCCCGAGGGACTTACTCCCACTGGACCATAAGTGATACTGAATTGGTTTCCCATTGTTTCTTATAGTTTTTTACTTTTCTTGTCGTTATACGTTCTATCGCACCTCTGGAAAGTTACACATAAATATTAAACAAAAACTGTTTCCTAATTATTTTTTACATATTTTATTTATTTTAAAATTATTTACACGAGTCTTTTACTTATATTTTAATTAATTAATTATACTAATACTAACTTAATGATAGTCCTTATTTTATTAATTCTAAACATTCTTTTGAGCATTTCCCACTTTTCAACAGTTTGCCTATTAAAAAGTCCTACTCGTTACGTTCTAATCTTCATTACTGGTATTAAGTTGGTACGTACTGCAATAACTTGGATTGACTTTTGCTTATTTGTTTAGATGGCACCCACAAGTCAGCAGACCCGGTGTCAAAGTCCACCAGCTCTTTCTGGGGAGGTGTTCCCAACAGTTATGGGTCCGTAGTTAGTACATCTGAAAAACATAATTATTAAATTTGCGTCCTTTCTCAACTTCGTAGGTATTATTACTTTTTTCAATTTATAAACTGAGTCATCACAAGCATCACACTAACTTTGTCATACTGTAATTTAATCTCAAAATAAAAAAAAATTAATGATTCAATATTTTATGTACTAATTTAATTTTAACACAATTGGAAATGATTTTTAAAGTATTTTACTATGTATTCACCAAATGTTTGACAGTCAAAAAACGAAATATATTTCATTATTAAGATACAATTTTATCTTACCTATTATTCCTACCTAACACCTATTACAACCTAAAAAAGAAAGTCTAAAACATGTATTCAAAGAGTGCAGAAACACACAAAAATATGACCAATGGAATAAAATTGTTTAGGATAGTAATGCTATTTTATTTAAATTGCTACCAGATTAAAACATTGGTTTACCAAAGCCATTTTTTTACTTATTGTCAATTAATGTGATTTTATATAAACCTTATAAAATAGTTTTGTTTATAAAATATAAGTGTTTACCAAATGTCACCAACCATCTGTGAGGGAATTTTGTAGTAATCTATTAAAATTAAATGTCTCTGTTTAATTTCAATGCGTTGTCTGGAGTATGATATATTTGCTAGAACATTGACAAAAAGCAAAGGTTTAATCTACATTGTTAAAGGAATGTGCAAACAACAAACGTTAGTGTTACAAATATGTTTAGTTTAAATTGCATGTATATATTAGTATTTAATATTAATCTTAAAGTATTTAAGATTAAATCTTGTGACTGTAAAATACAATAAATATTTTAATTTATGTAGTAAGTATACTTACATCTTGAACATCCTTTAGACTGATTTCTCCACTTTTCTTGCTAAGGGCCTTTAAGATGGCCTGTTAGGTATGCCAAATTTAACGCATTTTTCTGTAGTCCTATTGTTAGAACATCTTCATTACTCGAGTCACTATAACAATAAAGAAATTGTTGAGA
>NW_025784632.1:0-46891 GCF_021130785.1 Homalodisca vitripennis
GTCATTCAATGGGAATACATTGGAATTTGAATTATCGCCATTAGATGAATTTTTTATCTCCGATAAGCCCTGTATTTATTTAGAGGCTAAATTATATTAAACTTTCTATTTAGAAATCTGATTTACTAAAAATTTTTACTTCCTTAATTTTACAAACAAAACATAGAATGAATTAGAAAGTTTGGGGAAAAAAATGGAAGAAAGGTTGAACTGGATTATATATACTAGTACCTAGTGATAACAGTTACACACAGTTCATAGGTAAAACTCTAGACAAAAATATTCAAGCAATTATCAATTATTATTAAGTACACCGGTGGTATTTAACTTGTCCACCATAGAAGCAACAAAGGTGGCTTAAGATAAAGAGTAGTTGAAGCCATCGGAACATTTTACCGACAACATCTTCGAATATGCTGTTAAAATGTATTGACATCACCCAGAGATAACATATGTTATACCACGCCACTTGCCAGACTCACCTTCTGGCCTGATTATGTTGTTGCCTTACTTTGAGCATCTCTTCAAATATGTTCGTACGTTTAACAGCCATCACACATTTTTGCTTCAGCCACAGTTGTTTGTGTATCCTCAAGTTAGAGTAATACTGTTTAAGTCGTTTATTAGAGCCAACCCTAATGTTATTTTCATATAGTATATAGCGATAATAAATAAATATCACTATAGATTATCTAACCACCCAAAGAAATAATAATATTCTAAGGAAAGAATATATAAGTATGTAATTGAAAAAATTTCTACGCCAAAAAATTCCTGTTTTCTATGTCTAAAACAATTCCACAACTTATGGACGGAAGGTAAAAAATTATTCTATTCGTTCCTCATTTTTACAGGTTCAAACAATTACCTAATCTATTAATATGAGGTTTTGTTGTTTTTCCACCAGAAGATGAGGAAACATCTACTGCAGTTATACCTACTAGGGTCCTTTTCTGCAAAGCTTCCAATAAATCATGACATTTCAGCATGGATAGGGATAAGGACAACATTCTGTATACGATAATGAGATGTAGTGGGCCACTATCTCAGTTGTATCACCTTCAAACAAGTGGGAGGCATTCTCCACAGAGTAATAAGGTTTATACAGAGTGCTTCCGCTGCACGACCGTATGGAAAATTGACTCGAGCCAGAAGCGGTGCCCACAGTGGTGGTGGCCAGCTCGCGGACCGTCCATCCGCTCGAGCCCTGGTGTTGCCACTTAGTGCGCGCTCTGTACTGTAGTAGAGAAAGGAATCTGAGTCGGTCGGGACACCCGGCACTTTAAACCGGCTTTCTCTACTAAACCTCCCTAAGCCCTGTTTGAATATGTTACGTCTACTCACTCAGCAAGGACGTTCAGCTTCCTGCCTGTTTTGTTCTGTATTTATATGCACACCTATTTAACTTGCTTTACAACAACTAAAATTGCGCTACATAAGTGAGTAGGTAAACTAATTAATTATTAAATACGGGAAAATTGTAACATACAGGAGCAGTAAATGGAAGAAAAACATAAAATTCAACAAAGAGTTTATTGTGTTTGAATGTCAATGAACTGTGTTTTAGATACAATTATTTCACAAATAATAAAATGTCCTTCATAAAATTGTACATTTTCACAATACTATTTTGTATTCGCTATAAAAATACGATGTTTTAGAATTATTGTTAGCTAGATTTATCATGTATGCCCCTTTTCCCCACGAGAAAACGATTATTTAATAAATATTATACATTAAGCAAAGTAAGCATTTAACAGTTAAAATGTGGTATTTTAAGTAACGTAATGCACTAGAAACTCTATTTTAAGAAGAAAATTACGTATAATTTATCACAACAAATAACTTAACATCAAATCGAACATAGTTTAGTAGAGAATATAAAAATACACAAAGGAATCCAAAGCACAGATGTAAATACAGCTATCAAAAACAAAATTGTTCAAGAATACAACAATTAACGATTGCAAACATTGAAAACAAAAATAAAATAATAATACAATGTTGATCTGTTAATGTTACAATTAGAGATTCCAGTGTCTACTTTAAACCGATGACTCGTTGCACAAATTTCTACATTGATGGGTTTTGTGATATGATACCCCATGGGATTACATCACACCCACGAGTTCACAAAGTCATCCTTATTACAGCCCTCGGACCAAGTACGCATCCAGTCCAGCCAGCCCCCCACGCCCTCTTACAGACGTATACCAGTATTACTAGACGAAAAAAAGTAATATCAACGGATTATACGAGTTCCTGAGACTACTACGCTATGATAACAAGTTGATGTGAATACGACGAGGTATTCAGGACATGTCCCCCACCCACAACAAACTACCTCATTTTAACAGCTGTAACCACCCTGGGACCGTACGACCTATAACGAACGCACCCATGTAACATGAGTACCCCGTCCCGTGGTTGGTCCACTGCGCCCAACATAGGTGGGTCGGAGTGTGGTAGGGTTGTGAGCGCACCTCGGGTGAGGGACCCTCTGAATTCTCACGACGATCCCATGCATCCTAACCAGCGGATGCCACCAAGCACCCATTGTCCCCCCCCCCCCCCCCCCCCCCCCCCCCCCCCCCCCCCCCCCCCCCAACCCACCCCCACCCCACCCATACACCGCCCCAATTCACACCTCTATCATAGTACCACTAATAAACAGCCCCCAAAATAAATTCTTGTAAAACTAAATTGGTGGATCTGAGTAAAACATCAAACAAGATTCAGGTGTAACAAAAATGCACTAAAACAGTTTCATAGTTATCGCGTTAGGTCGAAAATAAACATATTAAATTTTACCATATAAAAATATGTTAGGGACCTCCAGCTTCCAAACCACTTGCCAGGTATCCACCTTCTTTCTCTAGAACTTTTAAACGATTTGACCGATTGACTTTAACAATTAATGGTTAGAAGTGTAAATAAAGAAATGTTAATTTTTCTGGCATATCAGCTCACTTTAAATAAACTGTCCAGCTTCTGGATTCTTAAGTTTATGGACATAAGATATTTCCCTGACTTTTTTTATAATTCTTTTACATTTCCCCTGACTTTTTCACCCCTATTGGAAACACTTCCCTGACTTCTCCAGGTCTGTGGGATTTCTTTGTAGTGGTCCAAAAGTTCGGTTTAAGTAATAACTAACTAATGTGATGAGAGCGTTTTGCGGAATACTCGTATTTATGGAAACTTTTCTTTCTTGTGAGACATGAACTAAAATTTACACATATTTATAACCCTTTTTTTAATCCCAACGTTGTACAATAATACCCTGTATAATTACGGCCGTTTTTGAACAATTTAAATATAAAATAACTGCTTAATTAAACTCAAACTCAAACGCTCAAATTTCTCTTATTGACAAAACAACAATATGGTGTCCATAACAATGGCGTCATGTAACGAAAAGAGAGATTGTTCCATTCAATCAAATAAAAAAATAATACTAAAGTAGTCATATTTTAAGAATAAACAAGGTACGGAGTAACATGACCATAGACAATAAACTTAAACATGATCACATAGGTGACCTTTCACCTTAGACTACTACTATCGTTGAGGAAGTCCCTGACTCTGTAGTGGCACTTCACCTCCAACAAGTTTCTTTAACCACCTTTAGCAAACGATTTCCCGTCACCTTCCTGGCCTTTAAGGGTTTTCGGGAAGGAGCATTGAACAACCGTAAGCTACCAGCTAAACCGCACATTGCCTTTCAAAGAACATAACTCTGGTCCCCCCTTGTGTGTAGAGGAATCTGAAAGGTTATTGGTAATGTCACCTGAGATGGTAAGTGGTTGGAGTGTTGTGGGATTTTCTGAAACAGGATGGGATTTTGTTATGGAAATATAAGTGAGCACAACCTAATGGATGTAAATTATGATGGAAATTGGTTGAGGGATTTTGGTGTTTCCTTGAAAAGAGGTTCTGCAGGGATGATCCGTGACTAGGTTTGCTGAAGACAGCTCTCAATGCCCTCTTTTGAAGTTTAAAAAATAAACGCCCCGTGCCGCCGTGCTTTCCCCACCTACCACCAAATTCCCGACCTGCCATATGACAAGTACGACGGATAAAACTAACCCTACCGTAATATGTCAGCCAGTTGTCACTCAGAGTGGTCCAGCGATTGATCTTTGAGAGGATTCCGTTATATTAAACGAAAATATATGCCGAACTAAGAGCTTTCCTGCACAACGAACTCAATGTGGTCAATGGAATTTGAGCCTGCTGGTCAATTATGAACGCCGAGGAATTTGCTCACCCGGCACACGGAGAGATCGTCGTCAGCTCCCCAACAGATATTGCAAGAGGCTCGGAAACTCACGCGAACCACTTATGGAGAAATTCCTATGAGATTTTGTTTTGGAGCCATGTTCAGGTTTGAGCTCATTTTTGTTCAAACCAATTTGCACAAATCTGCACAAACCTTCTCCCGATGTCAAAGGTCCGAGAGACCTTTAACTGATTACGAGCTCTTACCGTGAGTGATGTTGTTCCCATTCCCCCCGCAAACAAGCAAATCCTGGCAATGACTACCAGACCACAATCCTCGGGAGGTTCGTTGATGAAGGAGCAAAAAGAGGACAGGTGACACCAAAACTGAGCCCCTGTGGAAACGCCCCTAAGAACACCCCCCAGCCTGAGATTTGAGTTGGCTGAACCCTATACAACACCCAAAGACATACCGAGTACCCCGTATCTGAACAGTACTGAGTCCTCCCTGTTAAGTATGATATGAGAATCCAGGAATGTGGTACTCCTCTTACTCCAAGTCTGTCCAAGCATTCCTCCATCAGTGAAGACCATGATTGACCCATGTCAAATGCCTGTGTAGTAAGAGGTCGAAAAACAAACCTAAGGCCGGATTCTCCTGAGGTCCATGGCTTGAGGCCAGAGATGACACAACAAAGTTCACGGCAATCCAATCGTGGATCTTTCCTCTGATGAAACCCCAAATATTGGTTTGAGGAGAAAAGGACATATATTTCCTTGTCTATAAAGGAACAAGAATCTCTTGAGAAAAATCCTTTTCAATTACCTTGGAGAAGGATTGACAAGAGGGAAATCGGGGCGAATAATTAACTGCACATCCCTCCCTTTTATAACACCCTTTTTTGTGCAGTGGTTCCGAATGATAGCATGCTTTTCAAAACATCCGGAAAAACGCCCTCCTTGAAAAGATTCATTCACAAGAAATGGCTAGCAGTGTGGTGATATCAAGTCATGGATCTGTTTCAAGAGTTTAGAAGAAATACCCATCAGAATCCCGCAAGATGGCTTGGATTTCATATGTCAAGGGAATGAAACCGCGTGAATATTGTTCCTCTGCCGACGTCCTGTGAAAGGAAGAAGGAGTTCATTAATTGTTCTGGCATACTAGTTGAAGATGAGTGTATAGCAGGCAGTGTTACCCACAACAGTCAACATCCTGATTTGTGTTTGTCCTACAACAGCAAAATATTTATTGAATATATTTGGCAACTGTTGTAGGATCCTGTAATATGGGTTATTATTTTCCGTCCCAACTAATTGAATGTATTCAAAGTTCTATCTTGAATTTGAAGACCTTTTATTGGGTTGTTTTATGATTTCCTACACTTGCTTTGCTTTTTATTAGAGGAGTTTTGGCAAATCTTGGTCAGTACTTGATCTGATTTTGATTTTTCCGAAATAGGTCCATACCTGTAATCTCGTCTCTCCATCTCCTATACAATACTCGTGAAGGGATTGGATGAAATCCGAAATCCTTTGTTATTGAGTGCAAAAACTGCATATTGCACAGATCTCAGGGTTTGTGACAGAAGCAACCCGGCAGACTTTTCTTCCTAGGACAAAATCCTAGATTTTTACCAAAGGGAAACAAACCTCAAAGTAGTAGATTGAATGACTTTGAAGAACTCCTACAAATTTGTCCGTTGACATCTCTGATGCTAAGCATGTCAGGCCCAACATTTCATTACTTAAGTAATGTCTAAATGTCTGGACATTCTTGGTGGCGAGAAACTGCGAGAGACCACTTATACTGAGAGCTAAATCGAGGGACCACTGGTGACAACCTTACTAAGGCTTCCTGCTTCCTGCCGTGGGGTGGTCTGACAAGGCAGTGACAAACAACCTTTTGCTGCTTATTCCCCGTTGTGTAATCAATGTTAGTTAAAAATGTTTGTCGATTGCGGTTCTGGAGTTTTTGAACTCTCTTGTGTACGAATGAAAATTGTACACACTGAGACCGTAAGGATCCCATTATAATGTATAAAGTTTCATAACTTGAAGGCCCTTTGAACTTCAAGACATCTATGTTGAAGTCCCCCGAGCACTATGATTTTTTGCGAGATTTACCTCAGCAGTTTTTCAAGAATTTGGCTGAATTGAGTTAAAAAAGGAGGCCTTTCGCAGAGTCATACTCCCGAGGCTTCTATATTACCAGCCAGTACAAAAAGGGGATCCCCTCATTGTTTGAAAGACGGTATTTCTTGCTCGGTCGCGGCCCATCTGAACAATCGTCCTCAGGAGCAAAATCGGGAAACATCGACATGATTCGACCTTGCCAGTTTTACTATCCATGCAGAATGCAAACTTCCTCCCTTCTGCCCTGAAATTGCCAGCAAAAAAGCAGAAACGCCTTTTGTGTAACCTGGCAAGTTTAAAAAACTTTCGGAACTGCGCTTTCGCGTAAGATTGTGTTTCGGAAAGACACAAGATATCCGGCGGCTCGCATTTCCAGAATGAATTTGGAGTAGGTCAATATTATTGGAAAACGTATTCCACAAATGTTTCTCTGGTTGAAAATTACATTTAAGAAACCATTTTTTTTTCCCTCCCGACCCTGAGCCTGAGCTGAGAAAAGAGCTGAGATGTGATGGTGGCTATCCCCTTGGCTGTCCGGACCTCGGACCCCGCGTACAAAAAATGGCTTGGCTGGCCTCAACTCCCCGAGTTGGACCTCACCACTCAGCCCCTCCGCCGGGGCAGAACATTCACAGGAGTTTACTCCTGCGGTGAACTCTCCCGCAACGCGAAAGCGCCCGAGCCAAACCGAGAGTTTATACCATAATTCTTGTACGGTATACCCGTGGGGGATCATTTGAACCGAATTTACCATTTCCAACGTCTTTTGACTCTCTCCTGGAAGTCTCATGACACAAGGGCGTGGTGACCGTATACCGTACTGGTACTACGCCGCACGAGAACAAGATAGTGCATCAGAAATTATGGTAGCTATGAGGACCTCTTTTCCCCCGATTGTTAAAAGTGCAGCCTCCCGTCTCGTGTAGTGGTGCTTTGGAATGGATTTTCTATAGGCAAGAAGGTGACGTGATCGTCGGATTAGACTACTACAGTTTTTTGATCCTCATTGTGTTAAATTGTCCGATTCCCTTATTATTCAGGGCCCTATTATCCATACCTCAGAGGTATACCCAACATGAATAACATTGGTGGGTTAGACTGACGTCTTTCACAATGATTTATCTTAATGATGAAAGAATACCTACCACAGGATTGTCAGGGACATGGTGTGGATAGTTGCCAGCAAACAACAACGAGAACGTCACTCTTTATGTAAGCTCATATCCGGCCAGGTTTGCTGCCTGTTCTTCTTCCTCCCAGTACATTCTCCATTGTCAGCACCAGGCTTAACACTATTATTTTGACTTTAAGCTTAGGCTCTAGCAATTTTGTCAAGTTTTTCTGGAATATCACGTCCATCATGCGAGTCACCTTAAATAAAAGGACAACACCTTTTTTGTTGTATGCTTTATATAGCATGGACATTACAGTAATGTCAGGTGCATGAGCAGGTTTGGAAGGCAGCAAACCTTGCCATTGCTCTTAGGTTGTTATTACCATAGTTTATGATTTATTTTTTGTTTAGGAACATTACTAGTGTTGGTAATTTCCCGATTCAAGCATAAAGGGAGGACAACAATTACATTTTGCTACTACTTTTCACAGATACGCAGAGATATCGTTATGAATTTTCAAGACTTTACGTTGAATGACGCTACCCCTGGTTTACGTGTGTCCGGCACTGTGCTTTGGGCTAATCACTCTCCACTCACTGTCCCCGACCTCTCTTCAATTTTCACAGCTAGGAATGACTGGGCATCTTTTTCCTGTTTTACCTTGATTGCACGTGATGGCCGAAGTTGAACTCGAGTTTTTTATTCGAAAGAGGTTGTGAATGGAGAGTGCTCAACTCAGCAGGCTCTCTTACAAGTTTTGAGGATTCGGCTTGGATAGTTTAAATAATACCTCAAATACCCAGTCCAATGGAAAGGATTGCTTTGAGTATTAGGTTTGAATGGTAACAGCCCACTAATTAATTTTTTAAGTGAACCATCACAACTCACCCTTCAAACCGCACTCCGAAACTGTTCATTTTGTTGTGTAACAAGGAAGTTCCATATGAAGTCCTTATCAGGTTATACCAAGCTTAACACAATAGTTCACACTGGGCGTGGCGTAGAGTGTTATACCCCTTTTTATCGTAATCCAAATGAAAAGCTTAGTTTGAACCCTGTTGTCAATTAACCAACAGGCTCCCAGTGTGGGAGCCACTGTCGTCCATGTTCAGGTCCATTTTCCACTGTCTAGTCCAATGGTAGTGCTTAATGTAGTAAAATAGTGTTTAATAACTGGAAATTATGCGATGACATTAACGTTCTAATATTGGAAAATAGATGTGCGTTTACAAAAGACATTACAACTAATATTCCTTAAAACTAACACATACCAGGCAAAATATATATTACTAGTTACTTTCCAAATTCTGAACATGCTGTAGAGAATTTATACATGTTTTAAACACTTTAAGTTTGTCTAAGAGCACTCTGTTTTCGTAGAATGACCTGGACCACTTGCACTGCTTATGAACTGAAAAATTTGAAAAAATGACTTCATCACAAAGTCACTATGCTGACACGCCACTGCACATTATAGAGTCTAAATGAAACCACTTGTCTGTTATGTTTTACTAGTCTTCGAACAAAGATTTAACTTATGAGCCGATTTAGGAGGTATTTCATCCTAAAAAAAAAAAAAAAAAAAATTAAAAACCGTTAAATACAGCATCCGAGCAACCACGTGCTTAAGGCTAATCGGATGGTGCCAACAGTCCACTTGTTTCATCCAATTTTTTTTATTGTAGTAAAAGGATTTTTGTTGAGAATGCAAGAGATTCTTTTTTGTTCGTTAATTTGGATGTATAGGTTGCACATTTTTTGGCAAGTCATTGTCTACACTTTTTTTTGAAATACCTATGAGCAATGTAACACCGCAAAATACACTTGGTGAACAGGTCTCCTATGGTAAACCTTACATCCTCTTCTTGGTGATGTTCCTCTAACCCCCCTTTTTAAATTTTTTTAAATTTTTAAAAAAAAATTTTAAAACCTTTTTTTCCCCCCTTTCCAGGGGTTTTTTTTTTTGGGAAAACAAAACCAAAAAAAACCCGGGAAAAAAAAAAAAAAAAAAATTTTTTTTTTTTTTTTTTTTGGGAAAATTTAAAGGGTTGGGAAAATTTTTAAAAAAAAAAAAATTTTAAAATTTTTTAAAAAAAACCAAAAATTTTTAAATCAATTTTTTTTTAAAATTTTTAAAAAAAAAAAAATTTTTTTTTAAAAGGGGGTTTTTTTAAAATTTTAAAATTTTCCTTTTTTTTTTTAAAAAAAAAGGGGAAGGTAACCCAAAAACCCCCAAAAAAAATTTTAAAATTTTTCCCTTTTTCCCCATTTTTTTTTTCCCCCCCTTTTAAAAACCAAAAAAATTTTTTTTTTAAAAAAACCCGGGGCAAAATTTAAAAAAAGGGTTTTTTTTTTTTTTGTTTTTTTTTTTTTTTTTTTGGGTTTTAAAAAAAAAAAAAATTTTAAAAAATTTTTTTTTGGAAAAAACCCTTAAAAAAAAGGGGGGTTTTTTAAAAAACCCTTTTTAAAAAAAAATTTTTTTTAAAAAAATTTTTAAAAAAAAAAAAAAGGGAAAAAAAATTTTTCCCAAAAAAAAAAAAAAATTTTTAAAAAAAAACCTTTTTTTTTAAAAACCTAAAAAACCCCCCAAAAAAAAAACCCCCTTTTTAAAAAAAAACTTTTTTTTTTTTAAAAAAAAAACCCGGGGAAAAAAAATTTTTTTGGTTTTAAAAAAAAAAATTTTTTTTTAAAAAAAATTTTTAAAAAAATTTTTTAAAATTTTTTTAAAAAATTTAAAAAAAAAAAACCCTTTGGGTTTTTAAAAGGGGGTTTAAAAAAGGGGGCAAAAAAAAAAGGGAATTTCCCCAAAAAAAAAAAAAAAAGGGGAAAAACCAAACCCTTTTTTTTTTCCCCCCCCCAAAAAAAAAAAAATTTTTTGGTTTTTTTAAAAAATTTTTAACCCCCCTTTTTAAAAAAATTTTTTTTAAAAGGGGAATTTTAAATTTGGGGTTTTTTGGTTTTTTAAAACCAAAAAAATTTTTTTAAAAAAAAAATTTTTTTTTTTTGGGGCCCCTTTTTTTTAAAAAAACCCCCCCAAAAACCCTTTTTAATTTAAAAAATTTTTTTCCCCCCCTTTCCGGGTTTAAAAATTTTTTATTTTTTTTTTCCCCAAATTGGGGAAATTTTTTAAAAAACCCTTTTTCCGTTTTTTTAAAAAAAATTTTTAAAATTTTTTTTAAAATTTTCCCAAATTTTTTTCCCCCCCTTTTTTTTTTTAAAAAAATTTTTTTTTTAATTTTTTTTTTAAAAAAAATTTTTTTCCCCAAAATTTTTTTTTCCTTTTTTTTTTTAAAAAGGTTTTTTAAAAAAATAATTTAAAAAAAAAAAGGGAAAAAAAAAAAAATTTTTTTTTTTAAAAAATTTTTTTTTGGGAAAAAAAAAAAAATTTTTAAAAATTTTTTTTTTTTTTTTTTTTTTAAAAATTTTTAAAAAAAATTTTAAAATAAATTTTAAAAAAAACCCCCCCAAAAAAAAATTTTTTTAAAAAAACCCAAAAATTTCTTTTTTTTTTTAAAAATTTTTTTTTTTTTTAAAAAAATTTTTTTTTGGGTTTTTTTTTTTTTTGAAAATTTTTTTTTTAAAAAAAAAAAAAAATTTTTAATGAAAAAAAAACCTTTTAAAAATTTTAATTTTTTTTTTTTAAAAAAAAACCAAAAAAAATTGGGGGTTTTTTTTCCAAAAAAATTATTTTTTTTTAAAAATTTTTTTTTAAAAAAAAAAATTTTTTTCCCCCTTTTTTGGAAAAATTTGGGAATTTTTAAAAAAAAAACCCAAAAAGGGGGCCCCCCAAAAATTTTAAAAAAAAACCCCCCCCAAAAAAATTTTTTTAAACCCAAAAAAGGAAAGGGGGCGTTTTTCCGGGGGGGTTGGGGGAAAAAACCCCCCCGGGTTTTCCCCCCCTTTTTCCCCAAAAAAACCCAACCCCCCCCCCCCCCGGGGGGGCCCCCAAGGAACCCCCGGGGGAAAAAGGGGTTTTTAAAAAGGGGAATTTTTAAAAAAAAAATTTTTAAAAACCCGGGGGGAAAATTTTTAAACCAAAAAACCCCCGGTCCCAAAAACCCCACCCCCCCAAAAAAAAAATTTTCCAAAAAATTTTTTTGGGGAAGGAAAGGGGTTTTTTTTAAAAAATTTTTTTTAAAAAAAAAAAAAAATTTTAAAACCCCAAAAAAAAAAAAAAATTTTTTTAAAAGGGGGGGAAACTAAGGTTTTTTAAAGGTTTGGAAAAAACCCCCAAAAAAAAAAAAAAAAAATTTTTTTTTTTAAAATTTTTAATTTTTTAAAAATTGGGGCCAAAATTTTAAAATTTTCCCCCCCTTTAAAATTTTTGGGGGGGAAAAGGGGAAATTTGGGGGGAAAATTTGGGGAAAATTTTTTAAAAAAAAAAAATTTGGTTCCAAAAAAAAAATTTTTCCCCCCCCAAAAAAGGGGAAAAAAAAAAAAAAGGGTTTAACTTTTTTCCCCAAACCAAAAAGGGAAAAAAAATTTTCAAAAAATTTTTTTTCCCCCCCCCGGGGGAAAAAAAAATTTTTTTCCAATTTTTGGGGGGGGAAAAAAAAATTCCCGGTTAAAAAAAAACCCCCAAACCCCCCCAAAAAAGGAAAAAAAACCCCCAAAAAAAACAGAAGGGGGGCCCCTTTTTAAAGGGGGGCCCCCAAAAAAAAAAACCTTTTTTTTTCCCCCCTTAAAAGCCTTTAAAAAAATTTTTTAAAAACAAAAATTTTCCCGGGCCGGGTTTTAACCAACTTAAAAAAGGGGGTTTTCCCTTTTTTAAAGGTTTTTTTTTGGGGGGGAAAAAAAAAAAAAGGGAACCCCCAAAACCCGAAACCAAAAAAAATTTTTAAAAAAATTTTTAAGGGGGGGGGTTTTTCCCCCCCTTTTTTTAAATTGGGGGTTTTCCCCCTTTTTTTTTAAAAATTTTCCGGGTTTTTTTTAAAAAAAAAAAACCCCCAAAAAGGAAAACCGGAAATTGGGGAAAAATTTTTTTTAAAAAAAAAAATTTTTGGGGTTGGAACCCCCCCCCCCTTTTTTTTAAAAAAAAAATAAAAAAAAAAACAACAAAAAGGGAAACCCCAAAAAAACCCTTTTAAAATTCAAAAATTTAAAAAACCCTTTTTTCCCAAAAAAAATTTTTTTAAAAAAATTTAAAAAAAAAAAAAAAAAAACCCAAAAAAGGAAAAAAACCCAAAAAAAAGGGGGGTTTTTGGGGCCAAAAAAAGGGGGAAAACCCCCCCCCCCCCTTTTCCCAAAAAAAAAAAAAACCAAAAAAAAATTAATTTTTTAAACCTTTTTTAAAATTTTTTTGGTTGGAATTTGGGGGGGGGGGAAAAAAAAAGATTTTTCCCCTTTTTTTTTTAAAAAAAATTTTGGGGGAAAAAAAAAACCCCCAAATTTGGAAGACCGGGTTTTTGGGGGCCCCGGCCCCCGGGGGGTTTTGGGGAAAAGAAAGGCTGCCCCCGAAAAATTTTTTTTTTTTGGGGGCCCCAAAAAAAAACCCCCCCCCCGGGGGGGGGGTTTTTTTTTGGGATTTTTTTTAAAAAAAAAAATTTTTTTTTTTTAAAAAATTTTTTTTTTCCCCGGGCCCTTTTAAAAAAAAATTTTTTAAAAAAAAATTTTTTTTTTTTTGGGGGGTTTTTAAATTCCCCCTTTTTCCTTTAGGGGGGTTCCGGGGGTTTTTTTTTTTGGGGGGGGCCCCCCCCCTTTTCCTTTAAATCCAAAATTTTTAAAAAATTGTTTTTTTTTTTCCCGGGGGGTTTTTTTTTTTTAAAAAAAAAAGGGGAAAAATTTCCCCCCTTTTTCCCCCAAAATCTTTTTTAAAAAAAAATTTTTTTAAAAAAAAAAGGGGGGAAAAGGGGGTTTTTTTTTTTGGGGGTTTTGGGGGTTTTTTAAGGGGAAATTTTTTGGGGAAAATTTTTAAAAAATTTTTTAAAAAAATTGGTTTTTTTTTTAAAAAATTTTGGGGGGTTTTTTCCCTTTTTAAAAATTTTAAAAACAAAAAGGGGTTTTCCAAAAAAAAAAAAACCCCCCCCCCCAAAAAAAAAAAAAAAAAAAAAATTTTTAAAACCCTTTAAAAGGGGCCAAAAAAAAAAAAACCCCCTTTGGAATTTTTGGGGGGAAAACCCCCCCCAAAACCCCGGTTTTAAAAAAATTTTTTTTAAAAAAAAAAAAAACAAAATCTAAAAAATTTCCTTTTTTGGGGGGGGTTTTTAAAAAAAAAAAATTTTTTGGCCCCCCCCTTTTTTTCCCCCCAAAATAAAAAAAAAAAAATTTAAATTTTTTGGGGGGGGGGTTTTTAAAGGGGGTTTCCTTTTTTTTTTTTAAAAAAGGCCAAAATTTCCCAACCCCCCAAAAGGGAAAATAAAAATTTAAAAGAAAGGGGGCAGCCAAAAAAAAAAAAAAGGTAAAAAAATTTTTTTAAAATTTTTTGGGGTTAAAAAATTTTTTTTTTTTTTTTTTCCCCCCTTAAAAAATTTTTTTTTTAAAAAAAAAAGGGGGGGGGGGTTTTTTTTTTAAAATTTTTTTTAAAAAAAAATTTTTTTCCCCCCCAAAAAAAAAAGGGGAAAAAAAAAAATTTTTAAAAAAGGGGAAAAAAAAATTTTTTTTAAAAATTTAAAAAAAAGGGGGGGTTTCAAAATTAAAAAAAAAAAAGGGGGCCCCCGTTTCCCCAAAAATTTTTAAACAAAAATTTTTTAAAAAAAAAAATTTTTTTTTTTTTAAAATTTTTTAAAATTTTTTAAAAAATTTGGGGGTTTGGGAAAAGGGGAAAAAACCAAAAAACCCCGGGGGTTTAAAAGGGGAAAAAAATTAAACCAAAAAAAAAAAAAAAAAAACCCCCTCCCCTTTTTTCCCCCAAAAAAAAACCCAGAAAAAAAAGGGTTTTTTTAAAAAAAAAATTTTTTTTTTTTAACCCCAATTTTAAAATTTGGGGGGGGGGAAAAATTTTTTAAGGGGGAATTTTTTTTTTTTTTTTAAAATTTTTTTTTCCTAAAAAAAAATTTTAAAAGGAAAATTTTTTTTTGGGAAAAAAGGGGGGGTTTTTTTTTTTTTAAAAAATTTAAAAAATTTTGGGTTTTGGGGGTTTTTTTTTCCCCTTTTTTATTTAAAAAAAAAAACCCAAAGGGGAAAAATTTTTTTTTTTTTTGGGGGGGGGTTTTAATTTTAGGGGGAAAATTTTTTTTTTCCTTTTTTTTTTTTTCCCCCCCCCCCAAAAAAAAAAAAATTTTTTTGGGGAAAAAAAAAACCCACGGGGGAAAAAAAAAACCCCCAAATTTGGGAAAAAAAAAATTTTAAAATTGGTTTTCCCGGGGTTTTTTAAATTCCAAAAAAAAAAAAAAAAGGGGGGGAAATTTTTTTTTTTTTTAAAAAAAGGGGAGTTTTTTAAAAAAAAATTTTTGGGGGGAATTTTTTTTAAAAAAATTTTTTTTTAAAAGGGGGGTTTTTTTTTTTTTTGGGGGAAAGGGGGGGGGGAAAGGGGGGGAAAAAAAGGGGGGGTTTTTTTTGGGGGTTTTGGGGGGGGGTTTGGGGGGGGAAAAATTTGGGGGGGAAATTTGGGTTTTTTTTTGGGGGAAGGGGGGGGGAAATTAAAAAAAAAAAGGGGGGGGGGGGGGGGGGAAAATTTTGGGGGGGGGAAAATTTTTTGGGGGGGGGGAAAAAATTTGGGGTTTTGGGAATGGGGGGGGAATTTTGGAAAAAAAAGGGGTTTGGAGGGGGGAAAAGGGGGAAAAAGGGGGGGGGGGGGGGTTTGGGGGTTTTTGGGGGGGTTTGGGGTTGGGGTTTTTTTTGGGGGAAAAGGGGGAAAGGAAAAAATTAAAAAATTTGGGGTTAAAAAGGGGAAAAATTTGGGGGGGGGGGGGAAAGGGGGGGAAAAAATGGGGAAGGGGGGGGTTTTTTAAAGGGGGGGGGGGTTTTTTTTTTTTTTAAAAAAGGGGGGGGTTTAAAGGAAAAAGGGGTTTTGGGGGGGGAAAAAGGGGGGAAATTTTTTTGGGGGAAAGTTTGGGGGTTTTTTTTGGGGGTTTTTGGGGAAAAGGGGGGGAAAAAATTGGGGGTTGGGGGGGGGAAAAAAGGGAGGTTTGGGGGGGGGGGTGGGGGAAAAAAGGGGGGGGGGGGGGGTTTTTTTGGGGGTTTTTGGGAAAAAAATTTTTAAAAAAGGAAAAAAAGGTTTTGGGTTTAAAAAAAAAACCCGGAAGGGGGTTTTAAGGGGCCCCCTTTTTTTTTTTTCCCCCCCCAAAAAAAATTTTCCCCAAAAAATTTTTAAAAAAAATTTTTTCCCCCCAAAAACCCGGGTTTAAAAATTTGGAAAATTCAGCGTTTTCCCAAAATTTTTTTTCCCAAAAAAATTTTCCCCAAAAAAAAAAAAACCCCCCAAAAAAAAAAAAAAATTTTTTTAAAGGGGGCCGGGGGGGGGGGGGGTTCAAAAAATTTTGGAAAAACCCGGGCCAAAAAAAAAAAACCAGAGGAAAACGGGGGGGAAAAAAAAAGGGAAATTTTAAAGGGGGGGGTTTTAAAAAAATTTCCCATTTTAAAAAACCCGTTTAAAACCCTTTAAAAAATTTTTTAAAAAAAAAATTTAAAAAAAAGGGGGTTTAACCTTTTGGAAAAAATTTTTTTTCCCAAAAAAAACCCCCCAAAAAACGGAAAAACCCCCGGGAAAACCAAAACCGGAAAAACCCCCCCCAAAAAAAAGGGGGAAGGTTTTTTTAACAAGGGGGGGGTTTTTGGGGAAAGGGGAAAAAAAATTTTCCCCCCAAAAAAAAAAAAAAAACCCCCAAAAAAATAAAAACCCTTCGACCGGAAATTTAAAACCCCCTTTGCCCAAAAAATTTTTCCGCAAAAAAAACCAAAGGGGGGGTTTTCCTGGGAAAACCAAAAAAAAAATTTTTGGGAAAAACCCCCCGGGAACCGGAATTTTAAATTCCAGGGAAATTTGGGGGAAAAACCCCCCAAATTTCCCAAAAAAAAAAATTGAAAAAAATTTTTGGGCCCCTTTTTAAAAATTTTTCCGGGGGTTTTAAGGGGGAAAAAATTTAAAACCCAGGCCCCGGGGCCCCGAAAAAAAAATTTTTTTTAAAAAAAAAATTGGGGAAAAAAAGGAAAAAACGGAGGCAAGGGTTTGGGCCCAAAAAAATTTGGGCCCGGAAAACGGGTTTCCCGGGGCCCCCTCCCGGTTTCCCAAAAAAAAAGGTTTCCCCCCCAAAAAAAAAAAGGGGGGCCGGGGGCCCGGGAATGTTAAAAAAAAGGGGGGGAAAAAATTTGCCCCCCCTTTCCAAAAACCAAAAAAACCTTTTTTGGGGGGCCCCAAGGGGCCCCTTTTGGGGGGGGAAAAAGGGGGTTTTTTTTCCCCCCCCCCGGGGGGGGGGAAAAAAAACAAAACCCCGGGAAAAAAAAAAACCCCAAATTAAAAAAAAAAAAAAGGGGGGGGACAAAATTTTAAAGGTTCCCCTTTTGGGGGGAAAAGGGTTCCGGGGGAAAAAAAATTTTTCCCTTTAAAAAAAAAAAAAAAAAAATTTTTTCCCCAGGGGTAAAGATTTTTAAAAAACCTGAAAAAAAAACCCCCCCCGGGAAAAAGGGAAAAAAATTTTTTCCCCAAAAAAAAAGGGGGGAAAAACAAAAAAAGGAAAAAAAAACCCCGGAAAAATTTGGTGGCCAAGGGAAAAAAAACCCCCGGGGGTTTTAAACAAAAGGGGGGGCCCGGGGAAAAAAAGGGGCCCAAAAAAAAGGGGGAAAATTTCCCCCGGGGTTTCCTTTTAAAATTTTTAAAAAACCCCCCCAAAAAAAAAAAAACCCCCTTTTCCAAACAAAAAACCCTTTCCGGGGAAAAAGGGGAATTGGGGGAAAAAAAATTTAATGGGGGAAAGGTTGGGGGGAAAAAAAAGGGTTTCCCCCAAAAAAAAAAAAAAACCCCCTTTAAAAAATTCCAAAAGGGGGGGTTTTAACCCAAAAAAGGGCCGGGAAAGGGGGGGGGGGAAAAAAGCCCCCCCGGGGGGGGGAAAAAAACCAAAAATTTTTTCCCCAAAGGGGCCCCCCAAAAAACCCAAAAAATTTTTCGGGGTTTGGGGGGGGCCCCAAAAAAGGGGCCGGGGGGAAAAAAATTTTTCCGCAAATTTGAAAAAAAATTTCCTTTTAAAAAAAACAAAATTTTTGGGGAAAAAAAAAAAAATTTTTAAACCGGAGGGGGGAAAGGGGGGGGCCCCCCGGGGGCCGGCCCAAAAATTTTAAAAAAAATTTTCCGGGAAACAAAAAAAACCCAAAAAACCGGGGGAAAAACCCGGAAAAGGGGGAAAAGGAAAAAGGGAATTCCCAAAAGGGAATTTTTAAAAAAAACCCCCCCAAAAAATTTTCCCCAAAAAAAAATTAAAAAAGGTTGGGGGGAAAAAAACCCCCAAAAAAAAAGGGGCCTTTTTTCCCGGAAAATTTTGGGGGGGGGAAAAAAAAAAAAGGGGGCCCCCTTTTTTAAAAAACCCCCTTTTTTTCCCCCCTTTTTTGAAAAAATTTTTCTTTAACCCCCGAAAAATTTTTAAAAATGCCCCCCTTTTTTAAAAAAATTTTTTAAAAATTTTTTTTTTTTAAAAAATTTTTTTTTTTAAAATTTAAAAAAAAAAAAAAAAAAAAATTTTTAATAAAAAAAAAAAAATAAAAATTTTGGGAAATTTTTAAAAAAACCAAAAATTTTTTGGGGAAAAAAAAAAATTTTTTTTTTTTGGGAAAAAAGGTTTTTTCCCCCCAAAAAAAAAAAGTTTTTTTTAAAAAAAAGAAAAAAATTCCGGGGGGAAAAAAAAACCCAAAAATTACCCAAAAATTTTTTAAAAAAAAAATTTTTTTTTTTTAAAAAAAAAAAAAAAAATTTTTTTTTTCCAAAGGGTTTTTGGAAAATTTTTTTAAAAAAGTTTTAAATTTTTTTTCCCCTTTTTTTCCCCCGGGGTTTTTCCCCCCTTTTTTTTAAAAAAAAAAGGGGGCCCCAAAACCCTTTTGTTTTTAAAAAAGGGGGTTTTAAAATTTTAATTTTCCCCTTTTTTTTTTAAAAAAAATTTTTTTTAAAAAAAGGGGGGAAAAAAAAAAAAGGGGGTTTTTTTTAAAGGTTTTTTAAAAAAAAAAATTTTAAAAAAAAAAAAACCCCAAAAAAAAATTTTAAAAAAAGGGAAAAAAACCAAATTTTAAAAAACCCGGGGGGTTTAAAAAAAACCCCCCGGGCGGGGCCCCCCCCAAAACCCCCCCCCCCCCCAAAAAAAACCCCCCCCCTTTTTAAAAAAAAATTTGGTTTTTTTTTTTTTAAACTATCGCAACGTGTAAATGTAAAAAAGTTTTTTTTTTTTGTATGTATACGTCGTATTGCATCTTTAAAGGAAAACTATTGAGCAAAAACTAGGAGGCAAAAATTTATTAGGATCAAAACCATCGTATGAAAAATTCGGGAGACACCCTTTTAAAGTAATCGGAAAGCATTTTTGCTTTAAAAACCCATGGAGGGTTTTAAAGGAAAAAAATAATAAAAAAGAGTACCAAACCACAAAAAAAGGGGTTGGAGGGGTTTCAATATCTATAAAAAATGAAAGGGCAAATACCCCGATTTTAGCGATTTAAATGAGCACGACATAGTTTCCTTAAAATGGGAAAAAGTTGGTACATTTGAAAGGGGAAACCCACATGAGCTTTTAAAAATACTCTTTCCCAAAAAATTTTATGGCATAACATCATCAGTGCTTCTCCCGATTTGTTCATAAACCTTTTTTTTCGTTTGCATTGGGTTTTTCATTGTTGTTTGCTGGGGCCTTGGAGTGTTTTATCATCACAACCAATAAGTAAATTTCATTGCTAGGTTGTGAGCAATCATCCCAAAACACCCCAAAAGTATCTAGTTTTTTAAAAAAATTAGCCCCTCTTTCCCCAAAACCCCCAATTTTAAAAAATAAAGTATTGGCCCCCATACCCTTTAAACCAAATCCCCCAAAAAAAACCCTTTTTTAAAAGGGACAAACCCCAAACATGCCCCCTTTCCCCCAAAACCCAAATCCAAGGAAACCCCAAACCCAATTTGAAAAAAAAGGAATTTATTTACCTTTATTTTCCAAACCACAATTTTATTAATGGAAAACTTTTAATTTAAAAGGACCCCCTAAAAAAACCCTTCCCAAAAGAACCCCCGGTTTAAAAAAAATTTTCCCCTTAAACAAAACCTTTTGAGGCAAAAGGCTAAAATTTAACCCCAAAGGAAATTGGGGGAAAAAGATAGACCCAAAAATTTTTTTTCTTTTGAGAGAAATTTTGTCCAAACAAACTGTTGCCCCCTTTTCGTTTAAAATTTTTTTGCAAAAGGGTAAAAAGAAAGTAGAATTAAAATTTTTGAACAATCTGAGTTACTAAAGAAGCACTATCTACTTGTTTGGTTCTTTATAATTTTGGAGTCCCCTTTAAAAAGAGATTAAAGTGGCAAAGTCAATCGTTTAAACAAAAACGTACCCCTGTAAAACTGTGTGTTAACAAAGGGTTACTGAAGTGTACCCGGGGCTCTGTGCCCCGGCATTGCAGCCAAAGGGACCAGGGAGGGAGGGGGAGTGGGGGTCAAACTAACCCATTTCCCCCGCCCAGGTGACCAGAGCTAAAAGTCGTAAACTGAGAAATCCCGCCCCCTTCCCATCACACGTTGATTTTGGGAAACTGGGCCCTTCCCCACGTCATAGAACTGGGCAGGGGAACATTGCCTTGGTTTTTTCTCAACAAAAACGTTTAAAATTTTTCACTTTAATAAAAAACAGGGAAAAATACAAAAACTTCCAATTACCTCTCCCCCAATTTTTGGTAAAAAAGGGTAAATGGAAAAAAAAATTAAATTAAAAACTGAAATTTTAAAATTTTTTCCCAATAAACCTTTCCAAAGATATTGGTTTTTTTTTTGCTAAAAAATTTATGAAAGGTGGTTTATTTGCCCCCATCCTCTAAAATTGCACAATTTAAAATGGGAATAAAAATGTACATAGTTTCATTTCTGGAAAAAACATTTTTCAAAATGGTGCCGGACAACTTTTTTGCTCCAACATCCCAAATTAATAACCAGCCCTGATTAAGCAGTTTTTTGGGGTGGGAAAAAGGGCTTTTTCATTTTTTCATGTCATAAAATAGTTTGGAAAAAAATTCTACATTTTAAAAGGGAACTATGTCAGGTTCTATCTTTCCCGCGAAGTCCCCTTAACTACGTCCCAAAAAAAGAAATGTTCTTTAAAAAAATCTTATGGTCTGTTGGACAAAGGATAAATTTCCGTGTACATTCTGATAGGCTTTTTAAAAAGACCCAAAAATATTTTTTTTAAAAAAAATTTAAAAAAAAAGACTGATGGTTTTTAAGGCGTTTTAGAAGTAGAAAAAGGGTACTAAACCCATATGGTAAAAATGAAATTGGACAAAAATAAATAGTTGCTGCTGTAAAAAATACTTATGTTAAAAATTTCAGATAAAAAAAGGGGGCGGGCTAAAAATCTAAAAAAAAATTTTTTAGTTTTTCTTGGGAATGTTTTAAAGATTAATTTTCTTAATTTTTGAATTTTTTAATGTTCCACTATTTTATACCCTTAAAGTTTCCCATTTGATGTTTGTTATTGTCATAATTTTATCTCGTTTACCCCAACAACAAAAAAGATTTTAATTTTATCCCCGGGAGGAATCTCAATTTTTAATTTTTCCGTTTTTAAAAATTGCTAACCCGAATTTCATTGATCAAACAGGCTTCGGGGCCCGGCTTTTTGGAACCCGGGAAGTTTTAAATCCATTGTTTGCTCAAAAACTGCTGGTATCCATTTTTCCTTTCCCCGTTCCCCCAAAATACTACAGTTTTACTTCTTTGGGAAAAACATAAACCCCTTAGATTGTCTTCAATGCTGCCAACCCTACGAAATAAAAACCCAAAATTCAGTTTAGTTAATGTTAGGGTTTTTAGAAATAAGGGGTTATAAAAGTAAAAGGAAAAAAAATTTTTTGTTTTCCCAATAGAAATTTTTTCTAAACTAAAAACTTTGTAATACCTCAAAGTAACAGTATTTTGAAAAAACCCATTTTAAATGATGGGAATAAAAACAAAAACGAGTTTTTGACAAATTCAGTTGGGGAAAAAACCAAATTAAGAAAAACAAAAAACAAGAATTGGGAAAAACATTTTTGCTATTATTTACCATGAGATTTAGTTCAAAGCCCTATTTTATCGTTTTTTCCTGAAAAGACCTTTTTTCCCTAGAGTGAGGCTGCAGCTCTCTAACTGAAAGGTCACTGGGGGGTTTTTTTCCCAAAAGCTAAATAAAAATTTGCAATTGGATTTGGACGGTTTTCCTTTTAAAAAAGTTTTAATTGAATAATTGGTACTTTTGGGGTTTTTAACCGACCACACCCAGGGCATGAATCGTTATTTTTAAAATTTTTCTTCCAAAAAATTCTAGATTAAAACGGGAGAACAATTTTGTCAATATAAAACAGGAATTGTCTTATCGTAAACCCCTCCCCATCCTCAGAAGAGGTCAAAGTCGAGGGGGTTAGTAGATAACGTGATTGCAAATCTCGCTGCCCGTTCAGCTTTGCCCTCGCTTTGTTGTATTCCCTGTTTTTTCCCCCACATTTCTCCAAACACAAAAAATTTAAAAAAAAAAAAAACCCTTACCAAAAAAAAAAACTAAAAACCGGGGTTTTGGTGCTGGGGCCCCCGTGTTCAACAAAAAAAAAAAAAAAAAAAAAAAAAAAAAAAAAAAAAAAAAAAAAAAAACCCCCCTTCCCCCTTTCCCAAGATTAAATTTCCTATCAGTAAAATATCAAAATTTTTACGGGGCTGATCAGAAAAAATACATGGAAATATTCATTATTTACTGTTTTTTTAAATTCCTGGTGAATCTAGTTTAAATCTTTATAGTATTTTTTACAGCAAAAAATTCTTTAAAGACTCTTTTCAAAAAAATTTAATGTGGAATCGCTTCCAAACCCATTGGTAATTTGCTGAAACAAAACTGGATATTATAAGAAAAAAGATTTTTAATTGGAAATATTTTGTGTATTGTGGGCGGGAAAAGCATTTTAAAATTCCGTTTTAAAAAAATTAAGTTGGGAAATAAGAGATTTTGTTTGCACACTTTGCCAAGTTTGGGAAATTTTCCTTTTCATTAAAATACACCCCTCACTGTAAAAAAAAAAATTTTTTAAAATTTCTTCCGGAATTTTTGGGGGAAAATATAAATTTGGGTTAAATATCCTAATTGTTTTTTTCTGAGCTTAGAAACCCTTTTTTTAAATGGGGGGCATGCCCCAACAAACAATATATAACCCCCATTAAAACTCAAAAACAAGGTTTTTGGGCCCTCAGTCCCTCCTTTTTTTCAGTCAATTTTTTCTTGATTTTAAAGGGTATTTTTTGGTAAAAATATCTTAAACTATAAAAAGAAACCACTTTTTAAAATTTCCGTGTTTATTATTTTCCATTTTATAAATAGCGGGTTTAACTTATTCTATTGAAAATTATTATTAAGTAACAACAAGAAACTAACAAGATAGTTGATCAACCTACGTAATGACACTTTTTTAAAAACCTTCACTGGGGGTTACACTTAGACCCGGGAAAGGGCACACTCAACTTGTTAAAAAAAAACAAAAAAAAGTTAGTAAAATTTCCTGATTTTTTACGAATGTTAATTTAAAAAGTGATAGTGGTATCTAAAATTTAAATTTCAAAAAGCATTTTATTTAGCCTCCTTTTTATTAGTCCCTTTAGTGTATTAAAATTTTCTAAATGTGTGATTAATGGGTTAAGTGTTAATTCCCCCTAGGATAAAAGCCTTTACTTTTTGGGCTTTCATCGGGGGTGTCAAATTTGGGGTTCCCCTTTGACATTTTTTTTGAGCCGCCAGCACCAAAACGTGGACCTTTTATTTGGGCCCCGGCCCCCGGGATCAATTTTTCACTTAAGGGGGAACAATTAAGGAATATTTGGGGAAGAAAAGTGAAAAGAACAATAAAAAAATAAAAAAAAAAATCGGTAAGGGGAAATTTTTTTCTTTTTAATCTTCCCCCCCATGGAACCCGTCGGGGGGTTTTTTTACGGGCGCGTTACAAAAATTTGCACGGCGGAATTCAGTTTAGATTTTTCAAAAAGGGCCCTTTTAAATTCCCTTTTTTGAAGGTTACGTTTTTCAAAAAGAAGGGAAAATTCAGGTTGGGAAATTCCGGCGGAAAACTTAGTTTTTTGCCTGAAGTAACCAATTTAAAAAGGCCCAAAAAAATTTTGAAGGAAGAAAAGAACCTTCCGAAATTTTTTGCCCCCCAAAACTTTTGAAATTTAAAAAAAATAAAAAAAAATTTTTGTAAATAAAAAGTAATAATGGAAAAATTTTTTGTTTTCCCTTTTTTTTCAAAAAGTCCGGAAAACCAACCACCTTTCCGCCCAAATTGTGGCAGGGTTCCCCCTTAAATTTTACAAAGTTTGGAAAAAAAGCATCTTTCCCCGGTTTAAAAAAATTTTTCCCCTGCCGGGTTCAAAAAAGGCCAATTTGCAGGAAGCTTTGTAAACATAAAAAAATTTTCCGCCTTATTAATTTGGCAAATTTTATCCCCTTTAGGAGGGAAAGTTTTTTTTTTAAAGAAAAAGGGGAAAAAAAAAAAAATTTTGAAAAACATTCACTGTCAGGGCGTCGGATTCAAACAGGACTTTTTCATGCTCCTGCAAATCAGAAATTGAGCAATTCACATATTTTACTGAAAAGTAAATTAATACAGTAATTGTAGTATATCCATGATTTAAAAACTGTAAGAAATGTCACATGAAACAGTAACAAATTTGGAGGTATTCATTATGTTTTTCCCATTTCAGATATTCCCTTAGCACTTCATGTCTGAATTTATCTACTTGCAATGCATTCAATTTTGGTTTATTTAGAAATGGCAGAAGAAATACCTCATATTATTTAAAGATAAAATCAAGTTTTAATTCCTATGTATTAAGTGCTTTCATCCCACAATTTATTTAATTTTTAAAAATGTTTCCCTTGTTAACCCCTGTCCCGGGCAGCCACCCTCCCGAATTAATGCCTGATAGCACCAACTGATTATTATCATTAGGATCTTGTGATTTGTTGCTGCCACCAAAATACAGCTACTTTTGGGAATTGCTAAACTGAAAATATCTATTGACAGTAACTGTTGTCCTCTTTCAATGCAAAGTCTTTATACCTAATTGGCTGGCGTGCATCTCTAGGAGT
Source organism: Homalodisca vitripennis (assembly GCF_021130785.1). Classification (NCBI taxonomy): domain Eukaryota; kingdom Metazoa; phylum Arthropoda; class Insecta; order Hemiptera; family Cicadellidae; genus Homalodisca; species Homalodisca vitripennis. The sequence goes on from NW_025784632.1 coordinate 24,686, forward strand.
AATATAAGAAACGTTTATCATCAATCTCATAGTTGAAAAAGTGATTAGCTAAATTCCATCCAACTTTTTTTGTTATCTTATAGAATTATTTTTAAATTTTGTTAATTGGTACCAAGTTCGGGGATCAAGTGCGAGCATATCCTTAATTAAATGCATTATTAAGATTTGTTAATCTGTATGTAGTGACGGATGTGTGGCCGTGCTTTTTTTGTGTGAGTGTGATGGAAAAAAAAAATAAAAAATTATGTATGCATGCGAGCGCTAGTGTCTTGCGTGTTTAATTTGTTTTGCTTTGCGTGTGCGTGGGCGTGTGGTATTTTTTCCCTTGTAAAAATGGAATACCAATAATTTTGATATAGTGTAGGTTCCAGAAATCGACACACAATAAAATTATTTGTTCTCCTCGTACTCTTTTTCTTTTATCCCTATTCTTTTCCCTTTTTTTATAGCTCTTGAAAATTATAATGATTTCTTGCACGCCATCGACGACTTACGGTGATGATCTTTTAAAGTCTCAAATCCCCATAGTGTTTGTTCTTACATCTTATACCCATAAAACTTCATATAATAGAATTTGTTTGCAAATCTTTGTTCATGTATGTTTTCATATATCATAACTGGATTAAATTTATTACTTTTTTACACTTGCTTGAATTTAAGTTAATATGCCATCCAAACAGAGTTATGTTTTACCCTATATTAGTTATTTTTAGTATATCTTTAAATCCATACAATTTTAATTTTGTTATCTAAAATTTACATTGTATACTAGTACTACTTTGTTGAAAAAAATTTTTGTCAAACTCGAAATGAAAGATGGACTCGTCTCGGTTTCTCACCCCCACAGGACTTGTGCCCATAGTGGGTACCTTCCTTTCTCTGTGTATATTATTATCACTAATAGTTTGTATAAGTATGTAAATGAATAAATAGAATGAAATTAAATTAGATCTATATTGTAATTTTCCTGCAAAGTACCACTACTATTTTTAACTGACATTTAATGTTTGTTTATTAACAGTTTCCCTTTGTATGAGATATGTTTTTATCTTATTTTAATAAAAAATAAATACAAACATTTCTTGTACAAATTAGCCATTCATTTAGATTTAGTATTACTGTGTCATAGGCTTAATAATTTTTTACAAAACACCACCATATTATACAGGAATTGAATTACATTTACAATTATATGTATAAATATATAATAGTTTTTATATTTTCGAACAGAGAGCTGTTAAAATAAAAAAAAAAAACAAAAGTATGTTCGTCCCCCCCCGCGACAAAGTGGGCAGAATCAATTCAAAAGGCAAGCTCGCTAGCAACAGGAATTGTGTTGCAATAAATACAACTATGGAGACGAGGTTAGGATTTTAACATTACAATTAAATGTTTATCTTATTCTAATTTAATGCCGTGAAGCTTCCTAGATTATTTGAAAGACAGTTTCCTGAATAAAAGATTTTATATCAACTAAAGATAAGAAATTCCACGTAATTTTTTAACAATTTCAGTTTTTAGGATAACAAAAGAGTGCGTAATTGCCCCCTTTTCCCTAGAGAACCCCTAATTTCTTTCCCCCCTCAGCAGTTAACTGGCTCATTTGAAAGGGTCCTTAATCAGTAAAGAATAAATATCTAGAAGGGTTGGTACAGGTAATAAGGTTGACTGTACTGATAGTGGCAACAGTCACAGATAGGAAAACCTATGCTGTCCCCTCAGACTCAAAGACAAACAAAAGGTCAGACATCCTTGGAACCCAACTTGTCCCACGGCTCTCCTCACCCAACATAAGATTTCCCCAAAGAACGCGACAAAAGAGATGTGGGACGGATGTTAGAATTAAACCATTCCTCTTCTTTTATTTATTTATTTCAACGGTTTGCCACCATTTTTTTAACAAAAAGTAATTCAAAACAAATCAAGTACTTAGTAGGTAGGCAATCAAGATGACAAATCATAACATCAAATATACACAGTCCTTATGTAAGCCTCTAACATTGAACAACATAGGCAATAAACAGAGTGATTAATACTATAATAATATAAATACACAAAAACCAACAATAAATAACAAGAGAATAATAAACAATATACAGTAAACTAGCAACGATAAATAAATAGTTGACGCAAAATGCTATAACAAAGAAAATTAATAAAAATTTAGAAACTCAATACAATATACTATCAATAATTTAAAATACAATCGTTAGCTGTATAGTTTACCTGTAAGTGGATACATGTTTATAAGCATGTGTTAGGTGTTTTACCATTTAATAATTTAGTTTTATTTTTTCCAAGGGTGTATTTTTGAAATCGTGAAAAAACAAAAATAGTCGAATGGGTGACGAGCTGCGGGCCTTGTCCACTCGCTACCCCAGTTATTTAGAAGTCTGCTAAGATATTTCCCCATGGTTTGATGCATAATAATGTGGGGGCCTAAATCTTCTTCTGCAGAAAAAGTTGGTCCTTAGAGCGGCGTACCCCTCTTGGTATAGAGGGGGAAGTCTATATCCGACAACTAGATGAAGAAGGCAGACTGAACCGTGGAAGCCGTTATATCACTCAGCCTGTACAGGAAAATAAAAATAATCAAATATATTTCTTCTTCTTTCCTGGAGAGGTTTAGCCAGTAGCCCATATAGCAATCCTCAACTCTCAGCGACGGGGGTTTCAAGATAATTATAATTCCCAGTTTTGACTCCAAGAAGTCTTAAGCAACGCACGCATTGTAACCATCCTGTTCAGCAGCACAATGTGGCCTAGCTTGAAAAATATGGAGAGCCAAACAACAGGAAACAGGTACTCCAAACAAAGGACGCACAAGAGTCTTATAGAGGATAGCCAATGTAGAGGGGGATTCCTGAAGGTCTTTGCAAAGTTCGTGGCAATAAACCCAAGCATAGAAGAGGCCTTATTTGTAACATCATGCCATGTATGGTGTTCCGTTAAGGGCTTAGTGGATGGGTTGTCAATAACTAAAAAACCTCCGAGGTCCCCTGACGTAACTGTCCCTACTAATCGTTAAGAGGGGAATCCATTTAGAGAATATAGTCCAAATGGGCCCTGGCTGTGTTTGCTCCGAGTGGTGAGCTGATGACAAGACAACTTGGGCTAATATTAAGCTCCCAATAGCATTTACTCATGAATGGTCTGCTTCTGCAAACCAGTTACTTAATATCTCCTGTCAAGGGAAATGTTGGTCCAGTTCCTCTTGGGTCCATGAGGAGATGTAACACCCATGCTGAAAAACCTTAATAACATCAGCAAACAGAAGAAACTTTCGATGATAAAAATTTTATGCACTAGAAATAATCATTGATAAACAGTTTACAAAAAAAAAAGCAGTGGGCCCAGATGAGATTCCCTGTGGTAAACAACCTGAGGGGACAGAGAATGGCAAGGACGTACCCTCCATCGTAACTTTGACTATAAGAGTACGTCTCCCGCCTAAATAAGCCTAAACTCCATTCCCAAACGAAGCAGAGGTCCCCAAATGCCATAAGGCCTTCAAGCTTTGATATAAGTAGAAACTTGTGAATTAATCTTATCCAAATGCTTTGCTACAAATCTAGATATATGCACATCTACCTGTGGAGGAAAATTTTGCAAAAGCTGAACCTATACATATATTCCTGAAACATCAGTAGATTCGGTATTGTGGTAGAGCGGCGGACCCTCAATTCCAAGAAGCCATGTTGGCTCCCAAACAGAAGCGACTCTTGAGTTGAGAATATATAATTGTTCAAGATTGATACATTTCTTCAAACAACTTAGCGAGAAGCAGATTGTTATCACAATGGGTCTATAGTCTCTTCTCTAATGTTAGCCCTACTATCGTCCAGACTTAGAATATTGGGATTACATAGCTCTGCTTCAAGTTTGTGAAATGGAAAGACTCCCAGAAGCCAAGGTAGAGGGCCTGAAGAGAATTGTTTAAATTGAACTGCAAGTATTGGAGCACAGTACTGTTTTAGAACTCCGTGGTGGTATAGAGATCATGCCGGCCGCAGCACTCCTTTCCCTGGCATCCAGTGAATTCCAGAGGTGTCTGTTTTGGAACATCCAAGGTTGTTATTGAACAGCTGGTATAATGTTTGGTTCCCAACCATAATCAAATCTAGGAATAAGGAAACTTGTAGTATCAACTAAATACTTGAAGAAAAAATATAACCGAGCAGATACACAATCACACCAAAGCAAAAACCTTGCGCCCCCCCCCCCCCCCTTTAGTAGGTGGAGGTGGGGGGACGTAGTAGGTATCACAGTAGCTTATCCCTTTTTTGTCCTAAAGTCCATGTGTGTTCGGAACGTTAGGAGAACCTTTTAAAGGCTATCCGAATCATGAGACCAAAAAGGACCTTGAATATCTCTTAGGAATACTATTTTCAACCTTACCCTGATGTAATTACTGAATAGCAACGGCGTTGGGTTTGAGGAAAGTCTCTTGTCTGCAGCTCCCTTCCTAGTTCTCCCGAAAATTTATCATAATCAATGTGCGGCCTCCGTTTGTAATGCTTGTTAGACTTTAAAATGTAGACCTGTTCTTCTTCCCCTGAAATAATCCAGGCAGTTTCAATTTTTTTAGGAGGCGAACCAGGAGGGGAATCTAGCTCCACCAACTCTTTTGAGTGGAGTAATCTGACCCCTAACATACAAGAGGCCCATGTAGTCGCTGAAGTTTGTGAAAGACCCGCTCAGGGACTCCCGCCAACTGCTCACTTGATGCAGGGTAGCTTAGAACCTTGCAGCCCATTGAAAACTAGCATACGACGAAAAATCCAACAAAACCTTACGAAAGTTTTAAGTCAACCCGTTTTCTGTGGTCTTTGCCAGAGATGCCGTGGAAGGGCTAGCAACAACTTCAAATTCAAAAAGACAAAGCAGGATGGTGTTCCTATCTATCCCCTCCAACAGTTACATCAGGCGCATGCAACAACTTCAGATGTTCCTTTCAATTGAAGAGAGTAATCGAAGATCAAGACATTACATCTCAGGTAGTTGGTTAATATAATAATTTAACCCTGTCTTCCAAGGACTATAATGCAACCAATAAGTTTCGTTACAAGCAGACAAAACGGGAAGCAAGTTTGTGACACAGAAGATAATGTCGGGTCCGCGTCCCATTTTTGTGTATGTCAAGGCTTGATTACAGAGTCTCTATCCCTATTATTATGACAATCTGCAGGGGTTTTTCACACCAGGTGAATTAATAGACCACTCATCCATAGCAATCTCTAAAATCCGAATACTATAAATGGTATGGCTGATTAGGAGGGTTATATAGACATTTCCCAGAAGTACTGAGCGAGGTGGGAAACATTACACAAGATAGAATATAGGCACTTCAATGTCATTGACCATTGGTGGGAATCCTCTGGTGTGCAAGAAATACAATTTTCTCGTACGGCTTATGAGAACTCCAACCACACGAGGAACCTCGACTTGTCACTAGTAAGTGATGACCTATCAACAACATTCACAACCTGAAGATATGGAACCGCCGTAAGATTAAGGCCTCAGCAGTCGTGTATATGCAGGTGAATAGATTGGTTTTCGCCGAACCAGCGATATAAATATCCATCAGGGTTGGAAGTAATTTATTCCATGCGTTAATGAGTTTCATTTTAACTCCTCAGAGACCGTTGAACATTTTGGAAAATAACAGGATATCAAACAATGGGGAAACCGTTTGTGCCTTACTAGTTTATTTTAAATTCTTAACAATTTTGTTTGGGACAATTATTTATTGTAACTTGATTATAGTCAGGTTATGTTCGGCCGCGGGATTTCCCTCTCCTCAAGCTCATGCTAATCACAGATTTCAAGATATCTTTTTGTTCCTACGTGGAGTGCGATACCCTAGCAATATTTAAAACAGCTGGAGAAAAATCTGGTCTCAACCTTTCTGCGCGCAGCTTTCAGATGAGAAGTTAGTCAACACAAGGGCGAGCATCACATGCTCACTGGAGTCTTCAAGATTAGCCTTATTGAGGGGTCCTATGTTTTATGCAAGACTTTGGGGTCCTTTTTTTGGCCAATGCGGTAAGCTTTTTAGAACCCCCTCAACTCGCTGCTGAAAGTAGAGTGTGAAGACTTGAGTAGCTCAGTGACGATCTCAAGGTCATGGGTAATTCTAAACTTGACATCAGGGCTATTAGATTCAGGAAGACCATATATCATCACATTTGATGCACGGCGGGCGCGCCTCATTTACCTCCAGCAACGACACATTCAATATCGTTAGTGTTAGTCCTGGGAATATCTTTGATTTGATTTCTCAAGAAAAACAATTTTTTCCTCATTATCCGAGACACGTTTATCAAGTGAGCGCAAGATTTTTATTTAGACTATCAACTTGCTCAATTATTTGATCGATCTTAGCTGGCAAAGGTGTAAGTGTATCAATTTTGCCTGCCAAGCTCGTGATCTTTTCATTCAACAGTGATAGTTGGCGTAGTAGAATGTTTAGAGGCTGTTTAGAACCATTGATGCAATCATCACGCCCACAGGACCACTTCTGATTATCATTTTTAGCTAATTTATTGTACTCAGTTTGAGATATACCTGCGCAAGACGCAATGAAACCATCTATTGCAAGGTCCATCACATTGTATACCTTTGTCAGCATCAGTCACAAGGATAACGCAAACTGGGCATACCACTGGGCAAGACATGTTGTTGTGATGGAGTGTATGGTAAAGTGTAATGTACAGATCAAATGCTGTATGTAATACAACAATAAACAAGTAAGATAAAGACAACAGGATAATACTTAAAAATTTAACTAGGATATTTACAGATATATGTATATATTACAGATACATTACAACACTACAGACATAGAACATAAATAACATAATTAGTATAATAAGTCACGATATAGGACAGTTTATATAGTGCAGGTAGTCAATCCAACGCAAAGCCTTATTCCTCCCTGTAGACTCAACAGGTCGAAGTATCCCTATGTCTTTGGTTGAGGTTGAGACTCTATGGTGACAGCAGACAGCATAGACAATCGGACAGTAGGAATGATGGACATGGAGCAATGAAAAGATCGCTGGATAAGGGCCTATCTTGGCTCAAATGTTCAGAGGTTAGTGAAGACAGAATAGGTGAAATCCCCTTTTTAAAATCCCAAGATTATTTACATTTATCAGACACAGAGACTTACAGTCATTAGCAGATAATAATTAATACAGTTTATAAGGCAAAATAATCACTGTTCTAGCACGAAACATGAGAAACAACTTGGTAGCGATTTAAACGTATTCTTCACAGTTCCGCTTGACGAATTTGAATTCTTGAAAGCCCTCAACATCTTTATAGATATAGCAAATCATAAATCTAATCTTATATATATAAAAATCTTGAGTCACGATGTATGTTGCCAATAAACTCCAAAACGACTGAACCAATTTCAATCAAATTTCACATGTATCCATAATTTAGTCTAACTTAGAAGATAGGATAGTTATTATCTGAATATATTCGCTTATGTCGTGAATATAAACGAATAAAATGAAGAAAAGTTTTCAAAGCGCCTGCACATTATAACCTGCAATTACGAGATAGATACGTATATTAAACAGTGAAACACTATTTGAAGGCGCTAAGTTTATGATGTATAATTGTCTAAACTAAATTTTTGGTTGAACTTAAAGGTTGAGTGGTAGACCACTTTGTAATAAAATACATTATGCATGTACAATACATTTTTTGACATATTTTTCTTGATCGTGACATCAAGGTAAAATCTACATCGGGGTTGGAAATATAATTTACTTCAACCAGAAATGCTCATACGCGGGCAAAACTTACGAAAAGCGTGCGAAGCCGCGGGAAACAGCTAGTTTTCTTATAAAACTCATCTGTAAAAATAAGCAGATATTTTTCTGCACTCTATATATAAACCTCTCTGTCCTGACTACTAGATTTTGAAATAATCTATTGTATACTTACAGCACACTGCAAAGAATCCTTGTATTTCCCTGATCTCACAATTTTCTGGTTAGTTGTAGTATCCAATACTTCATAAGTGGCCAGATAATAAACTGGATTGTACATGTCCTGTATCATTCCCCGGAAACGAACCAGTTGGCCATCTTTCAGCAGATGATGTGGAGTAGTATTATATTAATGGTACCCTGCAATAACAGCAATTTATATTAACCATATTCAAACAATTCATTTGTGTTTATAAGTTCAGAAATCAGTCATCCGTTGTGAACGCTTTTAATAGTTTTAACAAAATAGTAACTACGACAGAACCACACTGTAATGGTACCTTGATCTAATTGTAATAATGAGAATGTATATTCCCCTAATGGTAATAATTTTTGTGCCATGCTCGAAACAGTATTTGTGGTATGCTTATATAAGATACCAAAATTCCTTTATCCTCCATTTTCAACTAACGCAATCACTACACCATCAGAGCTCTGTATGTCACACACTGACCACTGTAACTGTTACACTCTTACTGTAATGCACATGCACTACCGACAGATGATTCAGCATCTGCTTGCTTGTCCTATCATTTGCTGCACAACACACACACTCGGTATGTCACTCACTGAACCACTGTAACTGTTACAACTCTTACTGTAATGCACATGCACTACCGACAGAAGATTCAGCATCTGCTTGCTTGTCCTATCAGTTGCTGCACAACACTCGGTATGTCACTCACTGACCACTGGTACCTGTTACACTCTTACTGTAATGCAAATGCACTACCGACAGATGATGCAGCATCTGCTTGCTTGTCCCATCAGTCGCTACACAACACTCGGTATGTCCACTCACTGACCACTGTACTGTTTACACTCTTACTGTAATGCACATGCACTACCGACAGATGATTCAGCATCTGCTTGCTTGTCCTATCAGTTGCTGCACAACACTCGTTATGTCCACTCACTGACCACTGTACTGTTACACTCTTACTGTAATGCAAATGCACTACCGACAGATGATTCAGCATCTGCTTGCTTGTCCTATCAGTTTGCTGCACAACACTCGGTAAATGTCACTCACTGACCACTGTACTGTTACACTCCTTACTGTAATGCACATGCACTACTGACAGATGATTCAGCATCTGCCTTGCTTGTCCTATCAGTTGCTGCACAACACTCGGTATGTCCACTCACTGACCACTGTACTGTTACACACTCTTACTGTAATGCACATGCACTACTGACAGATGATTCAGCATCTGCTTGCTTGTCCTATCAGTTGCTGCACAACAACACTCGGTATGTCACTCACTGACCACTGTACTGTTACACTCTTACGTGTAATGCACATGCACTACTGAACAGATGATTCAGCATCTGCTTGCTTGTCCTATCAGTTGCTGCACAACACTCGGTATGTCACTCACTGACCACTGTACTGTTAAACTCCTTACTGTAATGCACATGCACTACTGACAGATGATTCAGCATCTGCTTGCTTGTCCCATCAATTGCTGCACAACACTCGGCATGTCACTCACTGACCACTGTACTGTTACACTCTACTGTAATGCACATGCACTAACTGACAGATGATACTGAATCAGCATCTGCTTGCTTGTCCCATCAGGTCGCTGCACAACACTCGGCATGTCACTCACTGACCACTGTACTGTTACACTCTACTGTAATGCACATGCACTACTGACAGATGATTCAGCATCTGCTTGCTTGTCCTATCAGTTGCTGCACAACACTCGGTATGTCACTCCACTGACCACTGTACTGTTTACACTCTTACTGTAATGCACATGCACTACTGACAGATGATTCAGCATCTGCTTGCTTGTCCCATCAATTGCTGCACTAACACTCGGCATGTCACTCACTGACCAACTGTACTGTTTACACTCTTACTGTAATGCAACATGCACTACTGACAGATGATTCAGCATCTGCTTGCTTGTCCCATCAATTGCTGCACAACACTCGGCATGTCACTCACTGACCACTGTACTGTTACACTCTTACTGTAATGCACATGCACTACTGACAGATGATTCAGCATCTGCTTGCTTGTCCCATCAGTCCCGCTGCACAATCACTCGCATGTCCACTCACTGACCACTGTACTGTTTACACTCTACTGTAATGCACATGCACTACTGACAGATGATTCAGCATCTGCTTGCTTGTCCCATCAGTTCGCTGCACAACACTCGGCATGTCACTCACTGACCACTGTACTGTTTACACTCTACTGTAATGCACATGCACTACTGACAGATGATTCAGCATCTGCTTGCTTGTCCCATCAGTCGCTGCACAACACTCGGCATATGTCACTCACTGACCACTGTACTGTTACACTCTACTGTAATGCACATGCACTACTGACAGATGATTCAGCATCTGCTTGCTTGTCCCATCAGTCGCTGCACAACACTCGGTAATGTCCACTCACTCACTGACCACTGTAACTGTTACACTCTTACTGTAATGCACATGCACTACTGACAGATTATTCAAGCATCTGCTTGCTTGTCCCATCAGTCGCTGCACAACACGCCTGTCACCAGACTACAGCAACACACTTCCTGTCCCATACCACGGCTAAATAATTCTTTTTTACCAACTTGAATATTTGGACTTATGAGAGACAATGTTTGCCGCGCAAAGTTTCCACAAAGTTTTCTTGTTAGCCCTACTGTCAAAATTTGGCTCAAACCTCAATCACTCCTTTACTTTATAAGTTGGCATTTTTTTGGAGAATTTAGACCTTCGTTAATGTTTACTTTGTTATGGGAGAGGGAGGATATTATTAAGTTTTCAGTAGTCTTAATAATCGGTGAAAACAATTGATTTGATTGAAGCGATGCCTGCTTAACTGTAGTCCTCAAAATTGTTCTACTACAAATGATGCACACAGTCCCCTACTAAGTTTTTACATATTACTTGATCTGCAGATTTTTAAAAGATTTCATTAGACCATAGTGATGGAAACATAAGAAGGAACAAAATTAGTATCCTATCCGAGATGAAGATGTTAGCCCGTTTAAACTAGAAGAAACAAATTCTACGTTAAAAAATAAGGCTTTCTCAATTCAGGTGTACTTTAAAATTTAACATTACCTTTTCCCAGCTATCATCCTTTTTAAACTCGTCCATACATACTTTAGAATTTTCTTGCCAGTAACTTGATGTCCACGATTCCATCGCTATAAATATATAATAGAGAATAAATAGAATTAAGAATATAATGAACAATAACAAAATGAAGTTTCACAAAGGAATAAAGTTATAAAACGGTGATCTCACAAACTTGCTATGACTATGTTGAATAAAACTTAACCTGTAAAAATAAATACAGAATACCTTTACTGGTATTTCTGGCGGGAACGCGGGAAAAGATCAGCTGATCTGGTTCTACATTATTTTTCAAGTGTTGAACTATTTGGCCGTCGGTATATATCAGCGTTAATTAATTAAAAAAATATTAATCCGTAATTCGCAGATTGTTGTATACACTTGTAATAAAAACTTTAACGCTTAAAGTGAAATGAACAGCTGAAACTTTAAGAAATCTTTTGAGCATCCATGTGAGTACCCATTTAATATGAAAAATTTTTAAACTGTGTTTCTTATTTCCATAGATTGATTATCTGATCATATCAATTCATCTCCTAGAGACCTTTTTGTGAGCAAGTTTCGATAGTGCAATATAGAGTTCCTAAAGTCATTAGTGCAATAACAAAAATTATTTATTATTACGGTACAAGTCCGTGCACAATCTTTGTCATATTATTTAGGAAGAGCCGAATCCTTAAGTGTTAATTTTTCCTCTCACAATTTGATAGGGTCGAACGTTTTTCGTTTCGTATGTTACAAAATTGTATAGTAATACAACTTAAATTATAGAAAATTTGACAAATGGTTGAAGAAAAGCTGGAGTTTTGAAAATCTGTAAGATACAAAAGTGTAAAGGCTTGAAATGACAGTAACTGTTTAATTGGTGATATAAAACAAACTTGCTATCATTAGCACAATTAGTACAAACTTTTAGTTTAGATTCTGTTTCCAAACATTGATCTATTTATGATTCAAAAAGGATTTGTCAGAGCATTTAAATGCGCAGCTGGGGTTTGAAGAAGAGCATTATGACACATTTTCACCCATATCACCGTATTATTTTATTTACCAACTAATATCAAGAAAGTTATGTCTAGCATTCGTAGCCTCGATTTAAGAGGACTAATAAAAAAATTTCTAATAATTTGATTAAAATATATGTTACTGTCAATACAAAGGTTTAAAACGTACTCTAAAAAATATTTCATAATGAGCAACACTGAATAAAAATCGAATTCGGTTCAAATAAGGGATTCACAACAAGATAAATTGCATTTAAAGTTTGAATAGCCATGTTTAATTTTATAGATATCTGGGTTGGTAGGTGTTTAATTGTATCGATTAATGTGATGCGCTGTATGAATATGAAATAAACTATTATTGAGACGTTACAATTATTTCAATAATTATCTTAAACAATTCATTTAATAAAATAAATCATATAACAAATTAATGTACTAAAATACAAACTGGCAAATCAGACTTAATCTGCTAAACAAAAACACAATGACATAGTGAAGTCATTATTATCTTGATAACCAATAGCTTGGGAGTTGATATAGTTTCAATCTAATCACGGAGGATATTGTTTTCTTTAACAAGACTACAATGTTTCAATGTAGTCTTCTTGTTTTTAAACTAATACCTATCAGATTTGAATTTTACCACTTGTTCCCTTCTAGAAAGCTTAATAATCTCAGTTAGAACAAAAAAAAATAATGGTTGCCTGTAAAGTCGGTTTTACGGGCGAAGATTTTACGTGACAACGTCTTTTTCTCGGTAGAATATTTATTGATATGAATATTATTAAATTGCACAATAGGAACAATGAATTGAATGAAAATAAGAATTGCACAAATTTTAACTATAGAAATATATTTTGTTTAATAAAACATTTGTACATAATTTGAAATTAATTAAAATTGGTTATTGTAAATGGTAAAGTTGAATAAAACATTTACTAAAATTGGAATTTGAAATTCTTGCTAAACACAGTTAAATTCTAACTCCGCGCGTGTTTGACCAGCAATACGCGCTGTTTCTTCTCAATCGACTGAATTACGATTGATTGCAGAGTGATTTAAAACTAATAATTTACTTAACACTATCAACATTTGTCAATAGTATGACATAACCTATAAATCACAGTTTCTCAACTTTTGTGTTCAATCTAACAATTAATCAATCAATCATAGTTTACGATAATGAAATATCAGTGTACAATTATTTACCTTTATTGTTGTAGTTGTTGTAAATGACGAATCTAAGCACTCCACATTTTCACGAATAAACATAGTTTATCTGCTTTATCCCGTGCGGCGGACCCACAGTTATCTGCTTTATCCCGTGCGGATCCCTTGCGGCGGACCCACTGGACGGGCATCGTAACGTTACCGGGCGTTACACTTTTTCATGAGTGACTCCGAGCCGCAACCTAATTTAAGACGTTGTCACGTCAAAATATTGTTACACTTTGAAACAAGGCCCCTCATCTTCAATAAATGGATTAGTCACGAGGAATATTCAACGTGTTTGCTTTAATATTTTGTTTCATACATTCCATAAGTAAAAACTTCAAAATAAACATAAAAAAATTAAGAATGGTACGTAATATTTTTCAAAGTTTTGTTTTGTTTTGAAGTTAATACAATCAGTATTATGTTATTTAAATGGCAAGTTAGTAGTTCTAAGGTTTTAATATAGTGTTATTTCATAACTCCTTAAGAAAATTGGATACCTCTTTGAACACTTACGAGCATGCGCCAGTACAGACATCTGTTGATGAAACACAGAAGCTTCTATCAAAGAAAGAGAGATATCTGAATCCGAACAAAATTTGATAGTTTTGATAAAATGGCGGCTGAGGTGGCAGGTTGCGGTTGTGAGCAATGCTGAAATAGTGAGAGGACAGACTTTTGAAGTGGGACCTAGGTACACAAATCTGGCCTACATTGCGGGAATGGAGCTTACGGCATGGTTGTGTGAGTAGTTTTATCATGTACAGAATTATCAATTATGTCAATTTGCATATTGTATATATAACCATTGTGTTCCTTGACCATAGGACTGTGAAAGACACTCTAATAAAGTATAGAATTATATTTTCGGTTATTCTGTAGAGTATGTCTCGGATTCATAATACATTTTAAGTCCACTGACTTCATATTTTTATGTAAACTTAGCCAGAAACTGGTAATTTATTATACTAGGCCTCTCCTTAGTAATAATGTATTGCATAAAGTAGGGTGTAGCCTTGATGCATCCATCAGTCCTAGGTTATCAACTATAAGAATAATTAGAAGCTAATTAACAGGCCTTCCATTTTATACTTTGGTCTCTGTTCTAGCTTAACCCTCATTCTGACGTTTGTAAAGGTAATGAATTAGGAATGTAGTCTAATAAAAAGCGGCCACCAGGACAATTGGATGCTTGATATATATTTTCTTGATTATTTAAAACTATCCAACAGTAATATAAAACCAGAATTGATCGAAATCGAGATTAATATTATATGATAATTCATGAGTACACGAGCCCTAGTAAATAGTTTCACCTAACTATGTTTTCAGATGTAAAAAGAAATAGGCAAAATGAGTAAAAAAAATATGTGGATTTATAAAAATATAACAAACAAAGTGGCAGTGTAGAAATCTTACGTCCATATTATTTTTTTAAGGATAAACATGTCTCTGCCAGATTGTGACCAAATATCGTATTTTCTTTGCCGTTGTAATTGTGGGCGATTACGTGAAAATACCATATCAATGATTTTGTTTCACCAATTTTAATTGATTTTAAACAATATTGGGCTTTATTTCCATAAGGGGAACAGGGAAAAGAATAATTATGTCCAATATCGATAATAGTCCATGAAATCAAATGAAAGTATTTGATTTTATCAAATTAAATCCTAATATTCTCTGCTATATTCTGATATGTTGAAATATAATTTGGTTTTACAAAATATAAAATAATTTTGAGGAATTATGGTAGAAATATAATAAAAGGTTTAACCGTTTTAAATTTATAGTAGCAAAAGACACAGAATTAATAAGTCATTAGTACAAGAAAAAAACTGTTAAGTATTTACAAACCAAGGTTTAGACTTAGGGGTAGGGTACGATAAAGCGGGACCTGGTTATTTCATATGCGAAGAATGTAAATCAATGGATACGCTGAATATTCGCATCTTCAAATCCCTACACTATCAATTACGAAAGTAAAAGTGTCTGATAGTCCTGCCGAACAACAAACATATGTTTTTTTTTAAATTAAAATGTGAGTTTTAATGATTAATTAACAGTGGAGCTGAAACAAAGTTAATTATAACCAAAATTAGGAAAGAACTGGGATGCACCATATTTTACCTCCGTTTCAACATTACATTTGTTTCTTTTCCCATAAATTTCACATAAATGGGTTTTTTCGGTACGGAGTCCTAGCATGTTGAAAGCCGATTCGAAAAACATGTCTTATCACCGTTCCAAAAGCATATGTTTTTGTAGTTTTCCCTTTCTAAATTAATTACACTGCCAATTCCTTAAATTAAATGCCCAAGATGTTTACTTAATAGTGAAATTGAAATATTACCTTTACGTAAATTTCACGCTTTGCGAAGTGATTTACAGCTTGTTGATATAAGATTATTTAACAGTTAATTGTTCAAGGGCAGTAATTAATCTAGTATCGATTGATCTATATCAATGGTTATTGATTGAGATAATAAGATCGTTTCGCCAATTTCGATAATAAAAAACCGGGTCCAGCTTATCGTACCCTACCCTCCGTACACTTTATAGTGTGTGTGGACTGAAAACAGCTCAACTGTAAAAATTGTGCAATGAAAGAGATAATACTTAGGAAATTTAAAAGATATAAAAAACTACGTGGTAGTGTTTTGCTTGCTAGCATAAAGCATCAAAAATCTGTTACCCAGATAAACTAGATAATGTTTCTCCTAGTGCGCTAAAAAACCACAATTTTATGAAGTTTTCTAAATATTGGAATGAGAGATGCATTCCATAACACATAGATACAATAACTTTTTCACGAATTATACAAACTGTGACCTCGCTTGGTAAGGTAAAACACAGAAATATAACTTATCACGAGCAAGTACAAGTAGAGAAACAAATATACAACGTGGTTGTCTTATTAATAGAGCCTAATTTTAAATTTTTTGGTTTGGGGTGTTGTAAGCAGTAGGCTATGTTTGAGATACTGGTGTTTGGCTCTACCATATATAAGTATTTTTGTTAGATTTTAATTTACAGACACGATGTATAGAGATAATTTTTAGTTACGACATTCTGGTTTTGAATTATTTTGGTCAATGTCTATATTATTATAATTATTTTAGATATCGAAGGCCACACAGCTCCTGTTTGACATAAATAATTCTGGGCACTGTTTTTAAATAGTAGAAAACTCAATTACAACATTTTAATTGTGGCGTTTAATAGGTTACACTGGTTATACAGAATTATAATTGTTTCCTCCATCCTCTAACTATGACTCAAGAAAGAAACTGGACTTGGCATGTATATTGCCTTGTCAGGAGCTGTAGCACTATATTTTAGTTTATATGAATTTGTTAAACATTTTCGTATAGAAATGAAGGCAAAGTAAAGAAGAAACAAAAATGTGGTCTTTTACTAAGTGGCGACTTTAAAAAAGCAAATTTAGTTTCATTATGAAAAGCCTCAAACCAGGAAGTATTTACGCCGGGTACAGAGGCATGCAGATGTTAGTCTTCCCCAACACCCTTCGGGTCCCATATATCCTTTGCAAAGGAGTGCTCTTTATAATACAAAGTCTCAATAAGAATTCTGCAAGGAACAAACATTCTAAAATGCATAAAATTGTGAACGTCAAAATTTTTGGGAGTAGCTTCCAATGTGTGAGCAATAGTTAACTCGATATCGGAATTCAGAATGTTTGATGTATCCCAAATTCATCCTCTTCAGTGAAGTTCACATGTTTGAAGAGCTTTATAGAATCTTCAAACACTGCATATCCCACCACAAGGCCACTAGTATAGCCTAAATTATTATCAAAAACCGCATTATCCAATCAAAATAGCAGCTCTGTGGTGTTGATAGACACCAAAGTTCATTTTATTGTTTCTAGCAAAAGTCAAACAATGACATTGCTTTCAAGTAGAGCCTATTGTATTAAGGTGTTATTATTCCTTGGTCCTACGTGACTATTGATACAGTAGCTGCCAAAAATGAACCCCCAAACACCCCTATATCAGAGGAGCGTCACTTTGCAGAAGGTTAGATGTTGATTTTACAACCGCATTGATCCGTGACACCCTAAAGCCTAATTGTATTTGATGGGAAGATGTAAAGAGTGACATTTAAATATAAATTTTCTAGGTGACAATTGAGGTAACAAAGAATTCACGTATTTTTTTTTGTTATCGTTTAAAACTATGATAGTATAAATTTTTGAGGTTTTACAAATCAATTTGTGGTAGGAGTCCCACACACCATGATTAGTTTTAAACCCGAACATTGAGATTTTTCTTTAAAAGGCAAAAGATTTCAACATTTACTTTTTAACAGTTAGTTATTGATGTGTGCTAACCATAACTAACATTTTGTTTTCAACACTGCTGGCCAACTATCACACTTACAATGTTAAAATTCATCGTGATGGCCAGTTTATAGTGAAGTATGTTTGTGAAATATGTAACGATTTTTAAAGTTTTCAAGAGCAAACTATAATCACAGGTAAAACTAGAAGCATGTTTGAAAATATTTTAACGTATGAATTAAAACTAATGTTATTTTTTTGGACCGACTAATGTGTGTTTGGCAGAAGTTGGTGTCCCAATTTCATTCAGTTAAACTTTGTCATTGTAAGTCTAGATTTATTGCTCATCCCGCACGCTTCATTGTTTAGTGATAAATAATCCAGTCAGAATACATAAATTAAATCTGTATTGTCCTAAATCTTCTCAGGTCAAGTGCACTGTTACATGCTTATAACATACTCAATTAGTACGCCACTATTTTGATGTCCAGACATAGTACTGATGACAGGGAATATGGTGCAAAACCCACGTTAGTAATTTTGACTAGACGTCTTGGTGTTTTGTATATTGTGCGTGGAGGAAAAACATGCTTGAATTGGGTGAGATAGGGTTTTATACTGTGCCATAACACTGAGATGCTAATTTATGGAATGTGTTCTAAAGAAAAGGAAAAAGTAATATTTTTCTACAAAGACTCCGGGAGAAACAAGCTAGGACAGAAAATGATATTGGCATTGGTTGATGAAAGCACACAATTGTATAGATTATTCCCCACTATCAGCGTCGACCATTCATGGCTATTGATCCAGATTACCATTGTTTTATCAAGTAGGGTTATTAAGATTTATTAAATTCATTTTATATTTACACTGTTTGGGATTACTTAGTTTTGATGAGGTTTTATTGGTTAGTTTGTAAAGTTAAAAAACTTAACAAAACTTATATGGTCTCATAATAGCGTTTGGTTTACCACCCAAAAAAAAAATAAAAAAAATAACAATTTTAAGTCTTGTAGCCAGCAATTGAAAGAATAATTGTGGTTAACTAAAAATTATGAATAGTAATGATATATATTTCTTCATGACCCTACAAATATTTGAAGAGGAGAGTTTTTTAAATGTGTAAAACTATTCTAAACATTTTCAATGAACCAACAAGTTATCTATGCCAATAGAATTAGGGCCCAATGCTACATGTTGGGGCAATGGTTATAACGTTGAATGTCAAGTTATTATTTTTAAAGTTGTTGAATACTTTTGTTTAGTTGCTTTCCATCCAAACTATTACTTATCGTTAAGGTCAATTCTCAAATTACATCTTCCATATCCTTTTCGTTCAGGTGTATACCTATATAAGCTAAGTTAAAAACCTCATATAACGAGTACTATTAGTAATTTTAGCTGTGTAGCAATTGTCTTAGATTGCACATGTAAGTATGAGGTCTGAGCTGCGTAGCAATCAACAATAAGTCACAGCCCTTTATGAAGAAATAGCCCATTAGGAAAAACAGAGAAGTACATCTGGTTCATAATGTCTTGGGTGATTGATGATGAAATTGATGGCCACAAAACATTGTTAAACAGAGGTACAGGTAATTTTAGAGACAGTGCTTAAACTGATACAATTTTTTCCAAAAAGTCCTCATTCTGCCACCACTTCAGTAAGACATGACAATTTTCAACACTTTCCATATTGTGTGAAACGATTCATTGGAAAGATGGGTAAGATTAGAACTACCTATCACAACACCAAAAAAACATAATGGTTTTATCCAAGAAAACGCAATTCTTACAGGTATTATGACAAAAGTAAAGCAGTATGCCGACTACTGAATCACCATGTTAGACTTAAAAACGGGCCCAGGGCTTCAAACTGAGAATTGGGTGCAAAATATTCAACTTTGTACAGATCTCATTTCCATTCTTGATATGTCCCTGCTAGATGGACAAGATAGACAGAACCTATCATAATATACAGAGAGAAGAAAATTTTTAACTCCTCCTGGTAGACAAAAAGTAGTTTGTGCAAGAAGTGTTTATTCATGATTTCCTCTCTGACCTTTTTTTTTTTTTATAATGTTTTTATTATAAATCTTTTATTTTATATATGCCATTATCTCTTTATATTCCTCCCCTTGGTAGGGGCAAAAGTAGTTATAGTGGCAAGGAAGTGTTAATATAAATTCCTGCCAGTGAAGAGTAAACAAAAGGATAGTTTGTGCAAGAAGTGTTAATAATTCCCTCACTGGAAAGGATAAAAAAAAATTATATTATTTTTTTTTTTTTTTCAACAATAGACAATGAACTAAAATCCATCACCAGGGAAGGAGCACAAGTAGAAGATGCCCGCATAGTAATAATCATAACTCAATCATTGTACACAACTAAAGACAAACCAAACCGATACCCAGCACCAGGAATCCCCCGCCCCACGTAAGTACGTTGCCCTTGGCAATAAGTGTTTATATTTCCCATCCTGGTAAGACAAAAAGTAGTTATAGTGCAAGACTCAGTGTTTATATTTGATACCTCCTGGTAGGTCAAAAGTAGTTGTGCAAGAGAGTGTATATTTATATTTGATATACATTCCTCCTCGTAGCACACACAGCGAAGTAAGTTGTGCAAATGTATGGTGTTTTATAGTATTTTCTACCTCCTGGTAGACAAACAGAGTTTTAGATTGGTGCAAGAAGTGTTTTAATTTTTTTTTCCCCTCCTGGTAGGCCAAAAGTAGTTTGTGCAGAGAAGTGTATTATATATTTCCCTACACCTTTTAGGTAGTAACAAAATGTAGTTGTGAGGCAATGAAGTGTTTTATTCCTCCTGGTAGAACAAAAGTAGTTTGTGCAAAAAAGTGTGTTATTCCCTCCTGGTAGGCAAAAGTAGTTTGTGCCAAGAAGTGTTTATTATTCCTCCTTGGTTAGACAAATGTAGATTGTCCAAGAAATGTGTTTTATTTCCTCCTGGTAGAACAAAAAGTAATTGTGTCCAGCCTCAACGGACTGAGGTGGTTATGAGATGAATCTTATAAAAGAAAAAGGAAAAGGGGGGAGAGAGAATATAAAAGTAACTTAAGAAATAAAAGACGGAAAAGAAGCCAAAAAAAAAAGAGAAGAGCCAAAAAATTCCCAAGAATATGGATATGCAAGCAATGATAAAAATGCGCTATTATAAGTCTATGTGAAACATTGAGTTTCATGCAAAAATTTAAAGAATAAATTCTATTTTCAAGATTTTTTTAATAGTCTACAATTTTTTACTGTTCCACCACAACACCAATTTCAATGCCATCATTTATTAAAATAACGTTAATGTAAATAATGATTGAATTAACGCTCACTGCCAAATTCCCATTGAGTGAGACATTCACCGTCATTAGCCCATCATCGAATTCTCATCACGATGTTGTTTATGTAGAAATGGAGCTTTTCATGCAACAGTGCAAGTCTCTAGATCAATATATGGTGGGGGGGGGTTGTGGGGCAGAATGAGAACCAGGAAATTAAAATAACATTTCCCAGGCCTATCACATGAGGCCTTTGGCTAATGGCTGCTCCATCCAATTAACAACCATGGATTCAAAACATGTCAAGTGGTAATTTCCAAATAATTAAATAATGAGAGGCAAGGAGATTTTTTAATAAGATTAGAAACATGTCCAGTTATGTCCCAAAAGGTAAAGGTTGCTGTGATTCAGTAAAAAGCGTAAAATTTCATTTAACTGGAATTGGAGTTAACTGTTTTCCTAGTAAACTGACAAACAAAGTTAAACTAATTTTGATGCCTAGTGCTGGTCACTTTAACTGAGTCAAACTTTTTATCCACAACAAAGGCTTTCAATCCTTGGGGTAAGAGTGTTTCAGGTTAATATCTTATCCATCTGAAACAATTAAACATAACCTGTCTTCAAGATAGTTAAATAGAGATCCTTAAGAGAAAAGTCACAGTGAAACTGTCTAAATAGCTGGCCTCAATAATGCCATTGTAAACTAGGAATACCAACTGGAGTGCAAAAGTAGAACCAAAACGTCTTTTTAAAAAAAAAAAAAAAAAAAACTAAAGTTTCTCACATAAATCAGTCAGACCTAAGATAAATTGCTCACATCCACGAAAGGAGCCCCCACGAATAGTGTGTGGTCTTCTTTCTGCCCGTTGGGGTATTATTTATTGCATGCAATAAAAATTTATATTCCAATTGTAAACTATGTCAGATATTGTCATCTCAAAAAATGATTTCTTGAAAAAGGTATATTTTTTCATTTCATATTTTTGATATTCTCAAACAGAGTAGTACATGTACCCCACCTAAAATTTTCTTGGGCAAACTTGACCAGGAGAATTCCCATCCAGCTTAGAGGTTTTCCCTGTTAAATTTGCTGAAACATTAGTGGAAGCCTTCTCCACATCCGGATGGGCACAGAAAAAATTCCATTTCTATTTGTCTGGTTATGTCTGTACATTCGTACACACAATATCTCAAACCAAACCTGCGAACACTATAGACTAGAAAATAGTGCATGAAGCCAAACATCACTGTTCGGTCCGTTATGGTGCATAGTCACTACTCCATGGGAAT